>NW_009716377.1:0-24325 GCF_000703405.1 Apaloderma vittatum
AATTCCTAACATTCTGTGATTCTGTGATTTTGTCATATCTGAAGGAAAAAACCTCCTCAAAACAATAGGAACTTTACATGGTTTTCAGCCTGCTCTATTTATACCTTAGTTGCTTGCAAGTATGCTTAATGTGAAAATAAAGAACAGGAACAAAAAAAAATCTCTACAGAACCATCTGGCAAATGTGTTCTTTTAATCATTTAGGTTGGAAAAGACCTTTAAGATCACTGAGTCCAACCGTTAACATAGCGATGCCAAGTCCACCACTAAACCATGTCCCCAAGCACCTCATCTACACATCTTTTAAATACCTCCAGGGATGGTGAGTCCACCACTTCCCTGGGCAGCCTGTTCCAGTACTTAACAATCATTTATGTGAAGTTTTTCCTAATATCCAATCTAAACCTCCCCTGGCACAAGATAAGGCCATTTCCTCTTGTCCTCTTGCTTGTTAAGTGGAAGAAGAGACTGACCCCACCTTGCTACAACCTTCTTTCAGGGAGTTGTAGAGAGGGATAAGGTCTCCTCTCAGCCTCCTTTGCTCCAGGCTAAACAATCCCAGTTCCTTCAGCTGCTCCTCATAAGACTTGTTCTCCAGACCCTTCACCAGCTTTGTTGCCCTTTGGACATGCTGCAGCACCTCAATGTCTTTACTGTAGTGAGGGGGTCAAAACTGAACACAAGATTCGAGGTGTGGCCTCACCAGTGCCCAGTTACAGGGGGACAATCACTGCCCTGGTCCTGCTGGCCACACTGTTTGAAATACAAAATAAAATCAGAAAATGCCTAAAGGGAGTGTAGTACAGCTGTCAAGAAGAAAGTTTTTCCTTCCTCTACATCCACATGTAAACTCATAGAATAAACCTCTTGAGACACAGCTGCAGCCAGTCCTGAGCTAAATTGTCCTGGGCTACCCAGATCAACTCGCCAATTTAGTGCACCTCTACTGCAGTTTGTAGATCACCTTTGGGCACAGGGTCCCACACTTGGTCTAGCACCACCTCAAAGGAGCCATGTCACTGAAGCTGATCTCACAAGTCTCAGTCCTCCATTAATCGAGGAGGAAGGAATGCTTTTTCCTCCCAATTTTATTAATGTATTTTTAGGCAGCTGAAACTCCAGAGCACAGAACGCCTACTACAATATTCACAGATAAAGCTCACATAAGCTCTCTAGGCTCTGCTGCAATACAAATTAACAGTAGTAGATGAGGTCATGTTAAGAGCCGGTAAAATCATTAGCTGTAAACAAATTAATGTGAAACAGAATTGCTAATGCTTTTCTCAGCATTCTCAAATCTATTCTGCCAGACCAAATACTTAATTGTTTCTCTGCAAAAGCTAATTACCCCAGTGTATACTCTAACAATAAATGGATTTCTAAGATTTATAGATATTTTTCTGGTCCTTGTCAAACCCCCAAAATTCTGGAAAAACCCCACCACCTTTTTATTACTAACAACATGTAGAGGCAGTCAGCCAAGTACCTGCAAATAACAAATAAAAAAGAAGCAGAGAAATAGAACGACTTTATTTATTCATTAGGATATATATTTTTTAAAATATGCATTATTCAATTAGCCCTGTATGCATCTCTGTGGTTTTAAGAACTTCTAATGCCAATTCTGGGAAAAGACCTAATGACACGACTAAATGTCAGAATTTCCTTTTTGTGTTTTATATGCTTGATTTATATATTTATTTTAAAACATTTGGTGTGTATAGATACTACAATAAAAATAATTAAAACAAGACGTATCTTAAAGCCCACTTGTTTAAGCCCCACAGAATCTATTTTTCATTTCAGGAACTCCCATGCTTCTTGGACTAGTTTCAAGTTGTGGGCACTTCCAAAAAGGAGAGGATAGCATGGAAAACTGAGTATTAATTGCTACAAACAACAGTTTATAATTACTCCCCTGAGAAACTGGTGCAAGTTTAAAAAGCAAGGATATATATTTCTTAAAGCTACCCATAGGCATTACAGGCACATAGCTCATGGACAAACTCACACACTTAAGAATGGGTTCCTAGATATTGTTAGTAATTTGATCCACTGGTTTTAAGAGAACACCCACATACAATACATGGCTTAAGCAGTATTTAAAAAAACCCACAAACACACAAACCAGCTTTACATGAAAGAATATATACTTATTTTAAAAAGTAAAATACAAATGACACAAAACCCCAACCCAGTAAACTGTTGTAGGCTGCAAAGCTTTATGGGCTTTCATGCAATTTATTTCTAAAATCTCAAACACCTAAAGCCAGTCTACCTCAACAGAAGAACCACAAGCATCTTATACAGACCTGCAGCAGTCCTCCTTTCAAATCAATGTATATTTTTGGAATAGATTGCTCTGGGCCAGGATCACCACTGTGCTTGCACCACTTGGCTTCCACATTAACAGAGCAGCAAAAAGGGCCCATGAGAGATCTGGCTCTTTCTTTAAGACTTGTTTTAAGTAAGAAATCCTCTATGTGAAGGACTAAAGATGATCCATGAATACCTAAAAAGAGAGAGGGACAATTAATCCTGCTGGTAGTTATTCTCTTAACGTTTATGTGGTTATTTCTTGACTTCACTTTACCATTACCCTGTGAATCTGTGCCCGCAAGCAGCTACTCACACAAATAGTTCCACTGACTGTGATGGAAAAACTTGTGTGGACAATTGCTCTCCTCTCCGAGTTTGAGCATCACAGCTGAGCCACAAGACTTGTGATTTTTATTTTTATTTTTATTTTTGCTTGCTCTTTGGACACTATTGAGCATGCTTTACACAACGTTGCAGTTAGGCAGCAGGTATGTCTCGTGCACATTCCTTACAAAGAACTATTTGCCAAAACATTATGACTTTTTACATGTGTGAGCATTTTAAGGTTTATGAGAAGAGACATTTTTCATTAAAGTATGATTTTTTTTACAAAAGAGTATATTAAGAAAAAGAACAGCTGCTTCACTTGATTATATTTTAAACTGATGGGAAATAGCTATTTTGAATGATTCTCTCTGCTTTTGTTCAGGTTAGTTACTCTAAAATATTGCCTTGCTAGACTTTACAGTGCTTAGCACAAGAATAAGGGCAATGTTTGAACTTAAATACTTCAAAACAATTACTGTAACTCCAAATATATAATGTGTGTTTACCAGAAAACAGTTTAATATAAACTCTTCACATCATAACCATTTGCATTTTACATAGCTATATAAAACATAAAAAAGATAATGGCAGGATAGATTTATGACAGAATTTAAGCACTCTCATTAAAGACAAATACTTTGGGGAAAGAAACACCATCTAGAAATGTCACATCTCTTGTGAATTTAACTTAACTGCAAAATACTGTTTAGTAAAACAAACCACATTTAATATCTCTGTATTTCTTCTGTATAATTACAGAAAAGTACTACATTTGAGGTTGGGCTACGTTTTTTTCTCTTCTGGTGCTCATACGTGGACTCAACACCTTGAATATTGAACATTACCATACTTTATAACACTCACAGCTTATTTTCTAATGAAACTAGATACTTACAAAATGCAAAAGATTAAAAAACACCTCAGGCTTACATACAGCTGTTTCCAGGTACAGTTTCATTTTATATTTTCATACCTTTGCTGGTAGAAAAAAAAAAACCCAAACGCAACTTGCTGTTTTGAGTACATGCAATAAAACTTCTCCTATGAATCTCTTCTAGAGATTCCAGAAGGAAGCCTCTCTGCATCCTGGGAGTTACAATTTCGTAATATTATAAACATAAGAAGTATTTTATACAATGGAAGGAAATATACTGGAATTATTTTTAAAAAAAAATTCAGCATCCACTAGGAAGGTGGTCTAATAGTCCCCATAGGATAATGGCATTGAATTGGATCCAACCTTAGTATGAACCACAAACAAGAATCATCTCTCCCTTGAGGAGTCTGGAGTTTAGTAAGATGATCAAGGGCTCGAGCAAACTTTTGTCCCATGCCAAACAGCAAGGTGGTTGTCACTTGACTGGGAAGGCAGTTTTAGCTCTGGCTTATTTAGGCTGGCTTCTGACCTTGTGGGTCTGGTCTCATGTGTAACATGTTTATAAGACAGAAACTGCTCAGTGGTTTTTTGATACTGAACTTTGGTGATAATCAAGAAGAATAATGTCAACACACCCTGACACCTCTCCTTTTGGTACTGGTTCAGACTTGACTGTGTAAACTGTGGAATGAAACAGCTTCACATACAGTCTTAAACCAAGGAAGTGTTTTTATGAGAAGGGCTCACCCTGCTATGTGCAGTCTAGTTATTTTAAGAGGGACTACAATATTTGAAAAATCATTTTTTTTATACTTCACAGGCAATTTGATTTTAAAGAGGAGAAGTTCTCAGTAACTATAGCACAATTCTGCAATACAGAGAAATGTTCTATAGTTTTATTGGAATATGTGCCAAGTTGCAGAAATAACAAAAGGGAAAAAGGAATGCCAGAATACAAGTGGTTTTATTTATGTTTTCTTTCACTGGGATTACACTTGGAAGGATTTTGCTTTGCAGTCTTGTTCTGTTGTCATTTCAGCTCCACAAAGTACAAAGAAAACACAATATCCAAAGACTTAGAAACAGAACCGAGCATTCAGCACATAATCCTGCTGGTTCAAAATCAGCAGTGCATTTCTCAAGCACTATGTAAACAATGAGAAATGAAGACACAATTAAGAATAAGGAAGTGTTGGTAATTTTAAAATAAATAAAATATTACAAGGCACATCCACGGATTGTGTTCTACAAACACCAGGAAAAGCTAAGGGACTCGATGAGAGATTTTTCTTTCTCTTGCTGCAACCCACAATGTTCTTGTACAGGCAAGAATCACAGCCTTGTCCTTCCTACCAGCTATACCTATATGTCCTTTTAGGAACTAAGTGACTCCTAACACAAAACCTGCTGCACTTGTAATAAAAAATAAAACAATGCAGAGAGCATTCAGACAAACTTGCACAAAGTCATGTCTTGAGAAAGCTTAAAGAAGACAAATGAAGTTCATCAGACATGCACAAACCCTAAAAAAGTAAATATAGTAAATATAGAGATTTAAGGGCCTGAGAGAAGTCTCAATTGGGTACCACTGAAATCCTAAAGGGATGACACTAGAAAAGAAATAATCTCACATCTCAAGGGAAAGGAGTGAAGAAATACCAGTATGCACTAGAAGCGAGCTTGTTTTAAGATTGCTAAATGCCACACTAACGTTCGAAGTATATAATTAGTTAGTGAAGTTGTTTTCCTACGACAAAAGCAACCGTCTCCAAAAGGTGAAGACGCAAAATAATTTTCCATTTTTCTCCTTCCAACACACTGTTGTCAAGTCAGTCCTTTCATGCATCTCTCAGAAACTTCTACTGTAGAATTCTAACTTCAGCTTAAACAGATTAAATGAAAGTCTCCATCTGAAATGAACTTGAGATGGTACCACACAGAAGTAATATATCTTCATAAACGATTGTTGTGATATGTATAGGTTAACTTGTTCTGTTTGGATTACTGCTCATGAACACCAACACACTTTTCAGTACGTGCAATAATTTACTTCTAGGAACAAATAGTTTCATGACTTTAAAAATACTCCTCCAAGACACTAATAAATATGAAGCACTTGCTTTGGACAGTGTTTAAAAAATGCTGCCAGCCCTCCATTGTCAGACTCCACCCAGATCCACAATAGCACCACAACATGTTGCCAGGTTAACTGAGCAAAATACAACTTACACCAGGCACGCCATGCTCAAAAGGAATATCTACATATTTTTACAGGGTTGGAAATAATGTAGGCAGGTTTGGAGAAAACCTACCACTTGCTTGGTAACATCAAGAAAGTAACTTGCTCAGAAATCAAAGATGGAGATCATCAAAAAATAGTGAAGAAAATTTACTAAGAGACATTTGTTTTGCTATTCTAATATCTTTCTTGTTTTAGTCAATAGAGACTTGATTTATGCTAACATTTACACAGACACTTCATAAAATCTGAGTATCCTCATATATAGTTATATTAGGTTTTATATATATCTATAGTATAGTTATACTAGCGTTTACCAGTAATAAGAGACTTTTTGAAAAAAAAAAAAGAGAGCTGGCCCATTTTAACAGATGCAGCAAATACATCATTACAAACAACCCTTGCCTTACAGAAACAACCACTTAGTGTTTAGGCAAAACAGGTGTTAAGAAAGAGTTCGTTATTCTTCCTAGTTCACAGAGAAAGGGATAGACAATGTTTTGACATTAACTATGGACTTGCTGTTTTCAAAAACATTTAAAAATATTGATATTTGAATCAGCTCCAAATGAAACAAGCAGAAGGGTGTCCAAAGCTATTTTTTCCCTCCTGTTATGCTCCGTAATGTGCTCTTCCTTAGATAGCTGAAAATCCTGTTTGGTTCACTGCACTGTCACCTACTAAAACGCAGAACACGATTTTAGTTGGCAAACTTTTATACAGGAAAAGAGTTTTAAGAAAATGGGAATGCACAAAATAACAAATACAGCAAACGGCACTGGACTATAGTAGAGCTATCTTTTGTAAAGCATCTCAGTAGCTAGTAGCTTCACTACAAACTGTAGCACTAGGATGAAAGTAGCTTTTGGGGTGGCTCAGAAGCCAGGCTGTGTCCCAGGGCATAGAGCCTGCCACGCTGATTCAGGCTGGGCAAGGCGCAGGTGAGCAACGTGGTCTGCACCGACTGCCGCAGGTGCAGACTGCATTCCAACCCAAGGGAGAGCCATGAAGGGAGAAGTCTAGGCTTTCCCATGGGTTCTCCAGGCCTGGGGCGACACAGATACAGCCGGGCTGCTGGAGGTTAATTAGCTAGTAGCTTTCCTTATTACCTTCTGCTTCAATGTCACACATTACTAAGGTGATGATCTGTGATGTTTGCAACTTCAGTAGCTAGTTTACAGTTGCCAAAGACACTAAAACATCTCTGAATATGTAAATATGTTGTTATATCTAATATACCGATACAATTACCAACATGATTTTTTTCCTCTTAAGAAAATTTGAGATACATCAAATAATGAGCTGTTATAGTACAGTTACACTGTTGTTTGTTGACAGGTATCCTCAACGAAGCAGCTTTTGAGAAGAAAGAGTAACAAAGCTAAGAAAATAATTACAGGGGAAATACTGCAGTTAATTTAAGAGGTGGCTAATTTATTCAAGTCTGGAAACAGCAGTAGCAAACAAATGGTGAGATGTAGTAAAGGACAATTTTCCAGGAAAGATTTAGTTAATGATCCACTGATCGCACTGGATTTCTCATTAGCATTGAGTTGAATATTACGCTAGTTCATTCTCCCCATGAGAACAATATTTACACATTACCAATTAGCTATTCTCTAGTGAAAGAGTTTTTCAGCGTTACATGGGGACACATGTGGGCTCCCTAAAAACATGAGATGTGTAACACACGGTAAACAGAAAGTAATGATCTTAAACAGGCCAAACCCTTGAATTCGTCACTAATAAATGTCCCCATGCATTCAGCAGTCCTGGCTGCTGGGAGCCTGTTTTCTTCAAATACTTCAAACACTAAAATGCAGGAACATTTATTATTTTAATCCATTACAGGCAGTGCTTGATTTAACTTTATTGGTTGTAGTGGTGGTAGTAGTTATAGTGGGGGTAAAGCTATGTTCTTTTACACATCATTTCAAAAGGGCTTAATTATATTTTATAGCTCAGGCCAGGAATCCTGCTTGTTTTGTGTCTACCAAGGTTCAAATGGAGTTCAGGTCAGTGATGAATCAGAAGAGAAGTCAAAGACGGTTATCTATTTGAAATGAGCTCATCTCCCTTAAAGAATAACTGGGCAGGTACTTCATGCTCATTACACTACTGCACACTAAATAGCTGAAAAATCTCAGTTCACTTGTTGATCTAGTAATTCTGGATTTTGTGATGCCTGATCAGAGAAAGCCTATTAAAAGTTAAGATCTAAAGGGATTTTAATTTTTAGTCAAAGTTGTCTTTGGTATACAATGTATATAATAACTTAGAATATATTTGTAAAGCTCTATATTGCTCTATCTTACTTTACTTCGGTGGAGAAAAATGTATAATGAAAACCAACAAAAACAGCGTTCATTTTGCATACGTGAGTCCAGCTTTCAACACTGACCAAGTGCTATAGTGACATGAGGAATACTTATTTCTTGCATCACAAAATATTTTAATTTTAGATATCAGCAGTTTTCATAAAAGTGACTAACCATTCCTACTCTAAATTTACAGATGAGTGTGGAGAGGTTCTTCAGTTTAAAAGAAATCTATTTGCACATATTAGTTTTGGATGGTTGTTTAAAAACTGCATTATTTTCAGGAGATAGTTGATACCTACAACTGTGATGTATAAAGTTGTAGATACTGAGCACGACTAAAATACCAGACATTGAATGGTTGCACAGTACACAAAGTGTTACAAAATACTGGACACCACTTAAAATGTCGTCCCGTATAATTGCCACAAGACTGGATTAGAATTACAGCTTTGGTGTCTTGCTCCCCTGCTCTACGCTTGATTCATTTGATTTCCACTGCTTTAAGAAATTAAATAGTCCACAAACTAGAGGGCAACTTTTCTTTATAAATAACCATCCTAAAGATAGTGCCCAGCGGTATCTGTGCTGTTGGAGCCTCTGTAACACAGTGAATTATGCTTGTGGCTTCACAGATATACTCAGGCCACATAAACTGAACAGGCTTCCTTTCCTGCACTCTCGGGATGTGGTTCTCTGGGATTCAGGTCGGGTCAGGTCAGGTCCAGGCTCCTGTGTTCTAATCCTCTCCTTTTTTTGATCCCTCTCTCCCCTCTCTCCCTTCTTTATACACTTCTCCGAGTTCTCTCTTGTGCCAGCATTGTCATTAACGTGTACCTGCAGAGTGAGCCAGCTGCAGGAGAGGATCTTGCTGGAAACTTTTCTTTCCTGTTGGATTAGTTTTCAGACCGTTTGGTGCCCCGATTCAACTCACTGAACATCTGCCCGAGTAACAGCTAGCACAAGGCAGAGTGCAGAAATGTGCAGCCACAGTAACCTAGAATTCCTATCTAATTGCACCTTTTGCTTAGGCAGCAAGCTGCTGATCTCATCCCATAAAAATTACTCTTATCATAGACAAAGAAGTAACGTGTTGTCAGTAAGTCAACAATTTAGACAACTTAAGGAACTGGTCCTTAAGACCAGGCAATAACGCTTAATCTGTGTTCTGTACCTCACACTGAAAAATTAGATTGAACTGGAGGAATTGCACAGAAGGCACAAAACGTACAAAGAAAACATTCAGCTTTCATGGTCACCTGTGTTTCTTCATGAATGTAAATATTCTGTAGAACTGACTACCACAAAAATGCTGTATCACCTACTAGTGCCACATATAGCATTAGGATCTGCTTAACAAAAGAAATTCCAGTTTCAAAAAAACATGAAGTTACTTTCACAATAAAAGCTGAAGAGAGTCTACTTTTTAAAATTGAGTTATTTAAACTGTAAACACAGTTCTACAAAATTAGAGCACACTGTCTTGAATCAGCAACCTACAACTAACTTTTTTTTTTTCTCTCCCCGCCTCGAGTTAACGTGCTAGTTCATCAGTAGCAATTTTGAACCCTGTTACAAAGTACCAGTAGGGAATCTGACCAGGATTAATAGTGGTACTCAGTCCTGGGATTAGGTGGTGTCTTGTTTCATGGATTTTAGGCCATCTGTTCTTCCCTCCTACATTATACTCCCGCAGAAATATAAACGCACCTCCACCTCAGGGACTATAGAAAGGAATTAGAATTCTTCTGCTTTTCATTATCACAAGATTCAGTAACTCATTTCATTGTCAGGATAATCCCCTTTTACTCTTTCTTTTGCGCTTGCAGGGTATGCCAAAATGACAAATAAAATCCCAGATGTTAGAGACCTGATGAGGTCTCCACTTTTTCTTGAGTGTTGGGTTTAAGCTACTTGGGACACGGTGTCAAATCTGACAGGACCCTGATGCCCACACCCAATATTCATTAAGGTTTGTTAGTGATTTGTATAGCTGTCTACAAGCTGCACTTCCACCTCAGTCCTTAGTGGCCATTTAAATATTTAGTTTGTCCTCTGGCTTTTACTGAAAAAGAATTAATTTCCTATTGTTCAAGTGTTGGAAAGAGTTTATATTTCTTTCTAAAAGTAACAAAGGTCTTCTGGGTGTTGTAAATGGCTTGTTACTGCTGCATATTATTTTAGGTAGTCATATATAATTTAATGTTTTATTTCCCCACGGGCTAACTTGCATATCTGCAGCATCCAAAGGCTATGACAACGCCTTAGCAGAGTTTTCTCGAGTCAGTTAACTCCAAAATGAAGTCTGGTCTTTGCTCCATGCCAGTTAATAGCTGTATTAAATTTTTAATATTACTGTAAAGTATCTTAGAGTGTGTAATTTCTTTAAGGTTTAGCAAAAATATTTGCAATTAACTTACACTCGGTAGTGTTTATTTTTCCCCGTTATTTATATGCTAGTTGTCTCTGTATATGGGACGAAGGGCTGCAGAATTCTGTCTATGATCTTTGGAATATTTTACGCCTGTAACTCTCTCAGTTCAGACACTGAGCAGCAAGGCTTCCCTCCTGTGTCCAGCCAGAGCAAAATAAAGCTCCACCAAGAGGCTACAGGCTTTGTGCCGCTTTTCACTCTGGGGAGAGTACAGTGCTCAGCTTCTCTCATTTATCTGCTTTTTTGGCAGGTAGGTAGTGCTAATTTCAACACCCAGCCTAAATTAACTGAAAGCCATATATTTAGAATTGCTCTATATTGCCTAGTCTTTTTTGCTAAAAATTATTTCAACTTCAATGGGATGTGACTTCTGGAGTGAGCTACATACCTCAGGCGTGATACTGAGCAATCTCAAATCCTACTGGGTACATGGCACCTGAGAGCTCTAGCGCCTTTGTAAAAGATGCCACATATTTTAGAGGACAAAAATCACTGAACTAGGTCTAATGACAGTTCTTGAATTTGAGGTTTTCATCAACAGTACAAACAAGCTGCCAAAAATGAGCTAAATGTTTGGGTTTTACTTGTATGAAATGGGTGCAAGTGCTCGCTTGTAACACTAAGCCACAGGATATAAAATGACTACAGACAATTATTTTATTTAACATCAGTGTGACTTAAACTCCTGCTCTTAAGGGTACCAGAAAAACTACACTAGTAGGCTATTCTAAGATAAAATTAATAACATTTTTTTGGAAAAGGGATTCTGTTTTGTTTTGGGCTTTTTTTTTTTTTCACCATATTCTACATTAGCATTACTTAAGTAAAACCAAAACACTTCGTATTTCACAAGAGGAGAACGTACGTATTCTAGTGGATATAGTAATTGTACTGTTATAAGTAATTGTTATATTAAAACATGAAAAATGTGCAAAAAATGAAGTCTCTTGATACACTAAAGGTTTGGAGTTGTGTAACGGTGCAGCAGGATATGTTGAAATAGAGGTGTTTTAATTTGGTCCAACTGCAAAGTGTTCAACACTTAAATTTTATTTTGTTAGAAGTTAAATAATTCAGCTAACTAATTCAACTAACTAGCCTCTGTATTTTTCAGAAGCTGTAACTTTTTTACTTTCAGTAGAAATTCAGAAGGAAAATTAA
Organism: Apaloderma vittatum; assembly: GCF_000703405.1. Classification (NCBI taxonomy): domain Eukaryota; kingdom Metazoa; phylum Chordata; class Aves; order Trogoniformes; family Trogonidae; genus Apaloderma; species Apaloderma vittatum. The sequence goes on from NW_009716377.1 coordinate 11,676, forward strand.
ACCAGAAAGCCTTTTCTTTCCATGACTGAACTGGGGAAGTTTAGAGGGAAAACTGATAATTAAAAAAAAATTATATGACAGGCTTCTTCCTTAATTTCAGTTAAAAAAATCAAAGCACAAGGTCACACTTTTGTTTTCTCCCTGTAAGGGAGGAAAAATGCCAACAAAACATTCTTCTAAGTTTTTTTTGCTAAATAATTCCTAGAAAATAGGTTTCCTTACAAACCAACTTTATCTCCTTCATTAAAACTCATCTGGAAAAAGGGTAGTTTACACTGTTTATAAAACACTGAAACATAAAATGTGTAAAAAAACATATTTCACTAAAAATAGCTTGCGTAAGTAAGGGATTAGAGTAGTTTCTACTGCTATAATTGTTCCTTTGTAGTTTTTTCCATGATGTTTTTGAACAGCGTTTTTAACTATGTTTATTAAAGTCAGCACATCAAAAAGGATCAAAGAGAAAGCTAGTGAGAACCAAAGAAACCCCAAGCGTATTGTGTTGTCTCACTGGGGAGTTATGCAGATTCAAGTAAACAAGTGCAAATTGTTGAGGTTTTAATGAAAATTTTCTACAATTATTGTATCTGAAGTCATTCTATATAATAACATCTGTACAGCAGATGGCCGTACTGTACAAAAGGCAAGCAATGCTCCTTTTTCTTCCTCTGTTTTAACAGCACATCTGAGATGACTACTTTTGTCATTGTGCTTAGTTTGGTTCAGCAAATAATTCGTAAAATGCAGCTGCTGCAGATGGTCACTATAGTTACTTGACTGTAAAATCAAAGACACAGTGAAGTATATGCGTATTAGTTTCATTCTATAAAAAAAAGATCTGACATTAACCCTGTTCAGCTCAAAAGGTTTATCTATAAAAACTTTTGTAAAAAGAAAAGTAGTGAAGAAATGACATATTTAAATACTCCTTGCTCCCAAGCCACAGATAATAAACTTTTTTTAAATTGAGGTAGCTTGCATAATTTCTTTGCAATAATAAAACAAATCTAGTTAGTAACTGTGGTATTCTTCTAAAGTATTTTTAACGCAAGACTATAATACTGCTTCTCCCACACTGAGTAATTTATCTTCTTTCCTAAAGTTACAATTTCCACTTTGATATCTATCAGCACTTGAATTTCAAATTAATAATTTTAAATAAAAATCCAAACATTTTATTAAAATAATTTTTGACAGTTTCAATCAGTTTTGTGGAATGTGTCTTTCACTCGAGTCTTGAAATTTAAAACGATTCATTGCACCACCACAATACCATACAAAACCTCACACACATACAGTTCTCTATAAGCAGAGGTAGGGCAACCTGAACAGGAAAAAACATGTGAAAAGAATCTGTTGAAATCTGCTGATGTCTATTTATTGTCTGGTTATGGAAGTTCTTCACATACGATATTTAGTTTCCATTTTCATTAGCTTCATTATCAGTACTTCTTTACTTAACAGTGCTTGCCAGACTAGAAATATACTGAAGATTCATGTATAGCTCGTGACATGAAAAATAAAGATTGGCTTCCTCAGACTGCCAGAAGAATTAAGAAACAGAACATTGTAGCAGAATGTTTCTGAGGCTTAATGTGCAAGGCAAGGTATGTCCTCCTTCGGGGAGGATGAAAAACTCCAGGGTAAGCAATGTATGTTGCTGAGTTTGCCAAAATTCCTTTATCATACAGCACCAGATCGGGCTCAGGCTTTCATGTATGGAAGCTTGCCATGGATACCATAAGATAACGTATACATGATAGAGGGGAAGTGATGGAAGGAAAGAGGATTATTACACAAAAAGAAAACTAGAACTATTTATAGGACATTAAAAAGGCCTTTTACTCAGTTGCAGTGTTTTCTCTGTAAGGGCTGTAATCTGACTGGAAAAGCGTGGGAATGCAGGCACTGCTCCTGCCTGTGCTGCTGTTTATTTACGGATAAATCCAGAGTTTCAGGTTCCAGTACTGTCACAGGCTTTCATGTCCTATGAACCTTAAATTTTTCATTTTAAACTTTTAAAACAATAAGGAAGCAGTGAAACTTGCTGGCCTGAGGAGAAGTATTTCTGATGAAAAAGAAATAAATCACCACCTCGCTTGGCCTACAACGTGCTCCTCCCAGCTACAGACCATTTTATCTTGTGAGCTACTCTGCCAACTACCTATACGTGGCTCATCTCCACATCATTAACATGCAACATCCTATTAATTTTATTAAAAGACTAATAAAACAATTTACAAAGATACTCAAAATGTCTTCATTTTAAATGAGTCCCTGGTATCCTGTTAATTGTACCCAAAGTGTAAAGTTTCCTTGCAGTTCTGCAGTAATGAGGCTGGTGCCCCTGTTTTCCCTGGATGACTCTCAGCTCCGAAGAGGAAGTATGTAAAAATGTAAAACTTCATAGGCCTGGAGGAGAATAATGGTATGACCCAATATTTACATAGCAGCATATGTCAGGGCTCTGAACACTTATTTCTGTATTTCTTTAAACAATAATATACGGTCCTAACAAGAAAATGTAGTTATAGAGTGAAAGTTGTCAAAATTTTGCCCTTTGAAGTATGTGCTCAATTATCAGAATACCAGAATAGTGGTGCTTGCAACCACTATTTCAGCCAGAATTCCACCAATAAATTAGTAATTACAAGCTAGGGGATATTAACCACAAAATTAAGCACTCTTGGCTGCTGCTTCACTGAAAGGAAAACTCAGGTAATGGAGTCTATCAGGGATTTGTTATTTTCTGTTGTGGATTTATGATGTTAGCTAGAGGAGTTCCCCTCCATGCCCCACGCTTTAAAATGGTTACTAGACCACCACTTGAACAAATCAGTAGCACTTCCAACTTTCAAAAACACTTACCTGCACTTTTATGCCCACTTTTAATATTCAGGCTCCCGCTGAGGTTTGATAAAGAGACTAACAAACAAGGTTTACTGGGATGTGGGATGGTTTCCATCGAAACAAGCATTTGAACGGTGTGAATGGAAATTTTCTGGAAGCAGGAAAGGGCTCCCCACAAGCTTTCTTGTACCGCAGCCTTTTTCGCGGCGCTGGTGTGCGCTGCAGGTAACAAAGCCTTTGTACTGGAGCATTCGGTCATTGAGGTGGCATCTTCCTCGGGAATAATGGCAGCTGTTGGAGCTGCCTCCTTCCTGGGCTCATAATCATTAGCGGTTATGATTTTCTTCAAAAACTGGTTTATTTGATCAAGTTTGACAAAACTGAGATTTGCTTTCAAAGGTTTTGCCATATCCACTTTTATGTCGGCTGTAGGAGAGAATTGGAGAAAGAAATATGAGAAGCTACAGTGCAATTAGTCAAGCAATGTAAAAATATTAGACATTTAGTGGAGATAACACTATTCCTACCATGTTTCATTAAAAGGAATGAATCAATGGTAAAATATAATGAAACAATATTTTTCAGGAATAAATCTGAATTAAAATATAACAAAAAGTACTACAAGCATCCCTCACTAAATACAGTTTTAAAGGAAGAAACATGTCACAATGCTGATCTTACTTCCTTGTTTCTTCCCAGGGATCACCATAGCTATCTTTCGAAAGACACACACGTTACTCCAGTGTGTAGGAGGGTAAATACATTAGTCCTTTTGTGTCAGAAAGAAAATATACTTCACATTCTCTTGAGTTTTACATCCAGTAGAACTATTTGACTAAACTCCAAAGCCAACAGCAAACATTTTCAACACATTCAAATGAGTGAGTAACATGTATATTCTGCTGTTCCTTACACAGCTAATATGCAGTATTCTTTAATGCATTTTCAAGACAAAATGTGAAATATGAAAACTTAGGTATGTTTTGATTTCTTTGTTTTCCAGGAAGACTGGAATAACCTAATATTTTTAAAATGTTCTTTGTCTCCTTAGCAAAGGATTTTGGTACTTCTCACAGAACTTTTAGAAATTGCAACTAACAGGAACATCGACAACAGTGATATTTTAGTAGCTTAGATGTTGCAGTTACCCAGATTATTTCACAGACAGGCAGCAAGATTTTCTGATGGTTGAAACTTATTTCTGTGCTGCTATCTGCCTTTTTATCAGTACATTACACTTTACTACAGAAATTCAGCTTTAGGTTAGTTTTTAAAATGTTTCCTTTCAAAATCAGCTTTCACCCAGTAATGACACTACAACTCTGGGCAGGGGGAAAAGTTTGTTTTTCACTTTGCTGTTTGATTCCCACTGCCTCACTCCCAAGAACAAAAAATGATTAAAATTCTGTGCATATATCTAAACTAGATTAAACGTCCAGAAAAAACAGCGGTACTTAGCTTCAAGTTTCATTACAAATATACATAGGAAACACTATTTATTGAAGGTTTTACACAGATTAATGAATATTTCACCACAATTAGTACCTAGTTTTAAGTTGTCCAGGATCACATTCTACCCTTAATGCTGATGTAAACTGATGAGCTCAATTCTCCCACTCTTTAGGTAAATTACAAGTTTTGACAACAGTAAAGGACTACATGAGCAGAGCTTTGGAGCTGCTCTTAAGCATAGCTTTATAATGACTTCAGAGAGTCCCAGGCACAATGACAAAGCACTCTTTTGGCTCCTCAAAGTATGCAGAGGTTCTAAATTTCCATTAGATGCTTTGGTATCTGAATGAAGCTCTGAATTATAAACTAGCACTTTTTCTACAATGACAAGAGAAACTTACTAATGCAGGGGTTTTTTATAGCTGAATTAAAAAGCCCAAAACAATACTAGAAAAAAAATCTGTAGTACTCCTCAAGCCACAGCTAACTGAAATTTAAGACTGAAAAAGCTATTTTAATTGTAACTTACAACTTTAATTAATGGTTTTCTGAAAATGCTTCCACATTGAACTAGAAACTACAGCAAAACACTGGCTAATATGTGGGCCCAGTAGGCAAGTGTCCAAGATAGGGAGCTAGACATTAGAAGAGACCTAGATTTTTAGGCATCCAGAACCACACATGATCAACTTGGTAGATTTTTCAAAATGCTTAAGTACCAATATTTTTAATTAAAACCAAGGGAAGGAAAATGTCATAACATTTTTGCAATCAGTCCACCCTTCTTGGCACTAAAGATGACCTCAAGACTCACCTGCCTTTTTGCACACGTCATTGATCTCCTCCTCCCTTTGAATGGAGAAAGGAGGTGTACGAAGAAAGTAGAGACCAATGTGACATGACGGTGTTAATTTCCTTATGATACTCAAGTGGAAAGAAGTGCTAATCTAGCAAAATGTTTAAAAAAACAAACAAGAAGCATTTTAAAAATGACCCAGGTTTGAAATCCAACTCATTCTAGGATTGGGGTTTCTCAACGATTTAGGCACTTTCAAAACAAGTCTCTCATCCACTTATTTTTTTCCATTAGTGATGTAATAATACAGAGGTAAAGCAGAATAGGTGTTCGTGGCTTTGCTACTTAATTAAGTTTGTAAGCTAGTAAATGAGAAAAGGAAGCTTATAGAATCATAGAATGTCAGGGGTTGGAAGGGACCTCGAAAGACCATCTAGTCTAACCTCCTGCAGAATCCCCTAGGGCAGGCCCAGAGGAATGCATCCAGGTGGGTTTTGAAAGTCTCCAGAGAAGGAAACTCCACAACCTCTCTGGGCAGCCTGTGCCAGTGCTCTGTCATCCTCACAGTAAAGAACTTTCTCCTCATGTTGAGGTGGAACTTCCTATGTTCTAGTTTAAACCCATTATTCCTTGTTCTGTTGCTGGGCTCCACTGATAAGAGATTGTCTCCTTTCACTTGACACCCACCCCTCAGATATTTCTATATGTTAATAAGATCCCCTCTCAGCCATCTCTTCTCAAGGCTAAACAGCCCCAGTTCTCTCAGTCTCTCTTCATAGCAGAGATGTTCAAGTCCCTTCATCATCCTTGTAGCTCTCCGCTGGACTCTCTCCAATAGGTCCCTGTCTCTCTTGAACAGAGGAGCCCAAAACTGGATACAGTATTCCAGGTGTGGTCTCACCAGGGCAGAGCAGAGGAGGAGGAGAACTTCCCTAGACCTATAGCTTGGCGTGACAGTTTTCACATCTGCTTTGTCAAAGGTATATTTTATTGCCAACATTTTCCTGCGGTAGTATAGCCCAGAAGAGGAATAAACCAACAAAATCTGCGACAGCTCCAAACCTGCTTGGACCTAAGTTGATAGAACAGGTGTCAAGCTAAAGCCAGAGAGTAAACTGATTGAGAAAGAGTTAAAAGGAGATAAATATAAGAGTAATAGTTCTCTTGGGCTTTCTCAGGCCAGGGCAGAGAAGACACAGGGTGCTGATGAAGAAGAGTGGTGGACCATGCACAGCACCCGTGGTCCTAGGCCCGTGTTTTATCATTGCTGTGAGTCACTTGTTTTGACAGACACTGCGCTCATCTAAGAGAGCTAAAAAAAGAAAAGTGAATACTAGGGCATCAGAGAAATGAAAATGACTTTCCTGTTTTCTGTTTCAAAAACGCACATGTCACACAGAACATTGCTGTCATGACTGATAACTTGACAAAGGTTTGTATTAAGTTATTTTTATTCAACGAATCATCCCCAGCAACAAGGTGGTGGCAGCCAGAAGGATAATCACAGAAAATGTAACTCTGAAACCTTCACTGCAAGTATTTTAACTATCTCATAATGACATAGGTTATTTTTACAACTGGAGAAAGATTATGTAAGGAGATTCTTTGGCATTTCAAGTAAAACATTCAAAAATAAAAATCCAGTTGAGCAATCAACATGGTTTTTAGTCTTCATCCTGTTTTACACTTTATACTTAGCACTGCAAAAGAAACTTTAACATTCCTTCTAAGAAAAACATATTCAAGTGACGGACATAAATAGTGTGAACTGATGAAATATGAAGAGCTATTTATGGCAACTGATGAAGATAGATGTTCAGCAGCTTCTCTGGTCACTCAAAATGGGCTAAAGAGATGTTATGATGTAAAGGATGCAGCTGGAACAGAATTTCCAGGGTGCAAAATCCAATGGTAACAGTCTTCTGAGATGATTTTAAACACCTTGGAAAGCACAGCACTCAATGCTGTGCAGATTCTGCACTGGTAAGAAAACACAGGTTTCTATAATTCAAACAACTGTTTGAATTGTCCAAACTTACATCAGAATCAGTACAGGGCAAAACATAGCTCAAAGCCACCTTTAGCTTCTCAGTTACATAATCCTCTCCTTTGCATACTAGTGACTATCTACCACAATGATTTCTTCGGATTTAAGACGTAATAGCAATAGCTTTTTTTGCCAAGTCTTATTCATTTTCAGCAAAAAAATAGTAAAGAAATTTCTGTGCCCATAAATAGATTCAATAAATAGATTCATAAATAGATTCATTCAAGCGAGTTATTTCTATTTATGTTTAAATCAGACTGAACTAGACGATATCAAAGCAATATTAGTACAGTGTAGAATTTGAATGTAGAATTTGAATTGGTCTTTCTTTATTTCTTCACTACATCTCTTTAGATTACCCGGTAAATCCGTGTCTGTCAATTATTAGTTTCTAACTACCCTTCACAACTTTCTGAACAGCTACTAGGAAACAGAATGATGAAATAACTATTGAGTTAAAAGGAGATTAGATAAATATAAATAAATTACACTTATTATATGCTCCCACCACACCAGGAGATGACTTAACAGTGAAAGGAAAAGAATCACATTGCAATAATGAAATCAGAGAGGGAATTCAGGTCCCAGAGGCGATTCTACAGAGTTTATGTTAATGTACACCTTGTGGGGGACCAAAAATCAACTGGAATAGTTTCCTGAAAACTGTTTCCAGCTATTTTCTCATTTAAAAAGTTCCAACTTCACTTGACCCATTAGTCATCATATTACTTACATTTATTATGTATTTTGAAATCTATTACAAAAAACCCAATGGGTTCAATATGGCCTGTTTGGACAAAATCATAACATCTATAAAAGAAAACCTATGAGCAGCACTCTGAAATTTCTGTCTGAAACAATTTCTTTCTTTGTCATTTTATTACTTAGAGATTCAGATAAAAAATGTCAGGGTTATGAGTATTTTACCCTTGTTCTCCATAACATTCACATTTGTACTGTGAAGATATAATTTTACTCTGTAAACTTAGGATAATGATACTACTCCAAAGGACTTTTTATTTAGTGGGCTAAGGATGAATAAGTAACACAAAAATAACAGAGCTCCTAGCAAGTTGCTTTAGGTCAATCCCAGCTCTTACTGAAGTCAGTGGGCTTATTCTAATATATGTCAAAACTTAATGTACACCAGGTTACTATTTCTATGACTAATAAAGTACCATATTATACTCTTAATCTGAAAATCCAGAAAGTAAATTCCATTAAAATTATTTATAAGCTTTATTTATAAGACTCGGATCTTTTCACAGAGAGAGAAATGCTGAACTGTGAGAGAGAAAAATAAGACATTTTTGATGAACTTTTTCACTTCTCATACCCCTCATTCTGGAGTGGATCTTTTATTTCTCATAGCTAATACAGAAAAGGCCAGGTCTTTCTTCCTTAGGTTGGATATGGGTGTCAATCTCCCCTACCCCAAAAAGGCTGTAAAATGTTAAAGTCCTTAATAAATAGTGTTCTTATAGAAGAGAGTACTGTTTGCCCTAAACTCTCAGAAGAATTGAATTTCCTAGTTCTAAGCAGGAGAGGAGCAGACAACAGGCATGAAACATTTTACCACTAGCAATATTCTTTCTCTGGGAGCCACCCGTCCTGCTGTAAGCAGTCTAACAGAGGAAATCTGAGGAAGGTAAAGGTAATCTTGAGCCCTGATTTTGATCTGAAGTGAGGGTGGCCCTTCAGTAACAGGGAAATGGCTGAATTGTAAAAATTAAGTTTATAAAAATAGGAAAGAGACATGCAAAGAAAAGACTAGCTGTACTGTTCTCAATTGTCCCTGGTCAGGCATCAAAAGAGAGGCAAATTAAAAGAAATTGAAAAGCAAGGAGAAGACAAACGAATTGTTTTTATCCTCTAATTCATCATTCCCAATTTGGATCAAGGGAAAAGAAGGAAGAAACTTGAGACAAGGCTTCAGAGGCCATCTGCAGTCCATCTTGTATTCTGCTTCTGTGAGACAGATGCCAATTAGTCTGAAAGAGGCTGGTAGTTACCACTCAGTATTTCTACCTACTGCCGTCTGTGTGCTGCAGCCCCTCAGAAGCAGCTTTCTGAGGCCAATATTGCCAACTACAGCTTTTAGGGAGCTTAATCAACTTGAGCCATGTGGGGTGTTCCCCAGCATAATAACTCCTGTTTCCATGACCCAGTACACCATTGACATTCTGCAAAGGTGACATCAAGATAGCTCTATCTATCCACTGCCTGTGTTTGAGATCTTGGACAAGGCTCAGACTGATGTAAATCTCTTAATTTTTTAAAAATTGTCATGACTGAACCAAAATAAATTGTTTTAGGTCAAGAGGACCAAAGATACCATTAATAAAAGATGGAAGGTAACTGCTAGTCATAGGATGTTGACTGAAATTAAGCAACTGTGCAATCACCAGATACAGTACAGAAGTGTGTCAAGGATTGAGTGGACAAAAACTATCATGGGGCATTGGGAGGCACTACCGTGAAAGGCAAAAACCTAGCTAAGGGAAGTATTAACCCTCTCAACAGACAGTCAAGGAAGTTCAAGCACAATACAATAAGATAAAATAAATTCTTCCAGGTCATGGAGCATTTCGGTGGAAAAAAACCCCATAAACACTAACTCTCTACTATCTGCCTAGCAGCCCAATAACACACATATTAAGACATACATGAAAAAAAAAACCACAACAAAACCAAATCCAAGAGGATTTCAGAAAATTGAGCAAATGTTTGAAATAAGTTTTAAAAGAATGCTAGTACATTGAAAAAAAAATCAAGAAAATATTTTCCAAGTTATCCATGTGGATTTGGTGTGCAGTTTTCATTTTCAGTATACAGGCATTGAAGAAACTAAATTTTAAATAACTGTTGCAGGCTGCTTTTAGAAAGGTACTTTGATAATTTTACGCATTGTTACACTGATATTACAGACAATAGATGTGTCAAACACAAAGCAATACCTACAGGCCGGTACACCTGTTTGGAATATTTCTCTTTGCCCTTTTAATCAAATAAATATCATTTCATGGCTACAGTGTCAGTGCTTTAAAAACTTGTTTGTAAAAGAGCAAAGAGGAAAAAAACCCTGCTAAAAAGCTCAGAAGTTTTGCAAATGACCCAGAGTTAATTAGAAAAGTCTGCACCCTGGCTAGTTCCCCTTCTCACGTGTCAGCTCTCATTAAATCAAAAAATTCTCATTTCAAAGTTAACAAACACCATGGTTAACAAAACTGTTAAACTGGGATCAAGTGGGCACATTCCTAGGTTTATATATGATGTCATGCTAAGCAGCCCACAGCTGAACTTGCAAGTAGTATGAGTGATTTTTCAATATATTAAGTATCTGATCTAATGCTAATTTTCTCTCTATAGGCTAACTGTGCTGGGAACAGGTGGCCCTGCTTTCAATTACGGAGGGCTAACATGCCAGTGTGAGGCCTGGATTAGTTCACCTTCTCACAGGGAATTTGCCTCGGTTGGGAATGGATTTATTATGGCTTCACACATGGAACGGAGCTCATGTCAGCTGAGGGCAGTGATACATCATATGATTCAAATTAACCTGCTGTGGACTGTTCCGCAGGGCTGATATTGTGTATTAAAATGACGACATTTTTAAAACAGCTTGAAAGAAACCAGGATTGCTGAAGTGCAATGGTTCCAATTTGTTCCAACTAATCTATCACCTGCTGGAGACATTATTCTAGTGGGTTTCTGGTAGCTGCTATTTTCCAGGTTTCTCCAAACCACTGACCTTGCTAATGGAGACAATTGTTGCCTCTGCGAAAAGGGGAAAAAAGTTGGAGAGAGTGCCATGGTGCAGTTTTATTTGTCACTTTTGATGCATAACCCTAGATCCAGTGCTGTGCCTCTCACACTGTCCAAACCGTGCCATGGAGGGACTGGCAGGAAGAGCAATCCCCCAGCTCTCACTGCACCTTTCAGTAGGCCACAGCATTTCTTAGTTTGTCTGGATAGTTAGTTCTGTAGAAATTATTTTAAAGGGTGAAGTGTCAAGGACCCCAGTTATTTCACACCTAGCCTAATGTCTTCCCAAGAAACTGCTCGGGGAAGAGGACTCTGGCACAAATCATCTGTATTTTGTGTGTATAAGGCAATCCATATGAAGCTGTACTTCATATTTTGTATCATTTTCATGCGGAAAGAACACATCAAAAATATCGCTTTTACACCTAAAAAAGGTTAGTTGGTTAAAAATCTTTGCAAGGATGGACTATAGGGTAACGAGAATAAATTTGGCAAACCTATTAAAACAAGATGGTTATACTTGTTGCTCACCTAATGAATATCTAATGCTGAAGCAATAAATAGTTGGCTTATGCATATTAGACAAGAATTGGATGTACAATCTAGTAACAGACTAAATATAAATGAGAGAGGGTCATGTAAACTGATGTAGATGGAATTTAAAAAATTTTAAATAATTAGTTACTGTAGAAAGAGAAAGACTAGTTCTTTAATACATTGTGGGGTTAAAGTTGAGGTCTGTTCCCACAGGCCTGATGATGAATGCTTATTTCTCCTAGGATCCTATTACCTTAAATCTGGAAGAAATATAGTTTTTCTTTAGTTGCCAAAAATGTACTAAATAATCAACTCATGTGGCAAGAAGTGCATTAATGTATCCTGTTATTCTCATTTAATTAGTGGTTTCCAAGTGTAGCTACTTGCTATAGTTTTTTGATCTCTGAGCTAATATGGACTGACAACCTGGTTTCCTGCGTGGTGAAACCATACGACTTTTCTGTGGAACTCTATCTACTTATCTACTTCAGCTGACAAACTATTTACAAGGAGTACTGGTTTTATTGAACACAGCGAACACTGGGAACCACTGGCAGATTTGTTCTTTAACTGCTTGCAAAGTAGTTTGCATGATAAAACATAGGCACATTTGACTGTCATATTTGAGATTTAACCTCAGCACACTCACAACATATTTTGTAAGAAAAACTTAGATTAAAATTAAACCACTGAACTTCACAAATTTAAAATCTATGCAGAAAACTATACAGTTATCCCAACTTCAACATCCAGATTTTTGTCTGCATAGGCATAGCTTTTAAAAACGTGCTGACTTTGCAGAACAGCAGATAAACTGTACCCAAGAGGTAGCACCTACTGGTGCATCCAATGCATTTTAATAATTTACTTACTGCAGTTGTAAAACGTACACATATAAGTGAATATGAAAACACACAGTACGACCTTAGAAAATATGCCAGTTAGTAACAGTGCTGTTAGCCAAATGTTTACCAAAAAAAGTGAACCGTTAGTAATCGTTAGTGAGCCGTTAGAGCGATCTCGAGGTACAGGGGGGTTTTGTGGTCCCTCCGGGTTCGATTCTGCGAACCGGCAGCCCCCAGCAGACCTTGCAAGAGCGGCTGACTGTGGCGAGGGCGTTACCACGGTGATGGAATCACAACATTGCCCCCAGCCTTGAAAAAACTCTCGGGAGGCGCAGGGAGGGGCGACCTGCTTGCCGCC
>NW_009716377.1:24404-24737 GCF_000703405.1 Apaloderma vittatum
GCCCTCTCACCTGTTACCGGTGTTCCAGACCACTGTCGACAATGGGCTCCAGAAAGGGAGCTCACCAGAAAAAGCCTGTGCTGACTCAAACAGAGCACCTGCCCTGTACTGTGGGTCTCTGGCTGTAGAGAGTGCCAGAGCCTGCTGCTGCCGGGGGAGGGAGGTCAGTATTCCACCTGCATAAGGTGTGAGCAGGTGCATGATCTGCTTGCAATGGTTGCAAAACTGAAGGAGGAGGTTGAGACACTGAGGTTCATCAGGGAGTGTGAAAAGGGGATCGGCTGGTGGAGTAACTCCCTGTTGTGCCAGTCAGAAAGGTCCCAGGGGGGTACC
>NW_009716378.1:0-28462 GCF_000703405.1 Apaloderma vittatum
CACTTGCTGACAGTGCTCTCTAATCCCTCGTAGAGTAATTGATGAATATACTGAACAGCACTGGACCCAGCACTGACTCCTGAGGGACTCGACTAGACACAGGCCTCCAACTAGACTCTGCCCCCTTGACTACAACTCTCTGACTTCTTCCCTTCAACCAGTTAGCGACCCACCTCACTACTTGGTCATCCAGACCACACTTCCTCAGTTTACCTATGAGGGTGCGGTGTCTAATGATTTACTGAAACAAAGATTAATCATGTCCACTACATCTACTCTGCTTTCTGTTACTCTTCTTCTTCTAAGTTATCTGATGAGTTTGGTCAGGTTCTATTTCGATCCAGATTCTAATGTAAGTAAGTTAAGGAATAATAGGTAATAACCAAGAGCAGCACTGTGTATTTACTTACACAATTTGATTCAAGAGTATCATAGAATCATAGAATGGCATAGGCTGGAAGGGACCTTAGAGATCATCTAGTCCAACTTCCCTGTCATAGGCAGGGACGTCACCTCTCAACTAGACATGGAAACACATAGGGACCGAGTGGGAATCGAACCCGCGACCTCGATGTTGTCATTGTTGTCAGCACCGCGCTCAAACCACTGAGCTAACCAGCCCCCTATATTTGAGTATACTCTGTTTTCATAATTATTCTGTTAGCTAAGAACTTAGCACAATAAGAAACATAAACATAGCTTCAAATTGCAAAGTTTTTTTATGAATATTCTCATTTGCTTCTTTCCAAAGTCAATGTTCCACTCAGGGAAAAAATCTCTTATGGGGCTTCTGAAGGTATATCTAGCAAAAGCAAAAGTGCCTCTGATAAGCAGCAGAAAGAAAGGTATCATCTCCTTTTGATCTGCTCTTAGAAGTGTAAAAGTATAGCATCCTGTCTGGCAACTCTTGAGCCCTTTCATCTCTTTTTCACCATTATCTTTTATTTGTGGCACCTGCTGACTCAGTCAGAATCACTGCTGGCACGACATCGTACAAAAAAAAAAAAGAAAACAAATGCATGGGAACACTGGCTCAGCCACTGGCTGCCCAACAAGTTAAATACACAGAGCAGCGACTTTGTATGTACCCTGCAGAAGGTCATCTCATTAAGACAATTTTTCTCTCTCACAGGCACATATATTTTTAATTTAAACATCAGCCATGCAAAATGAAATGGTATTTATACATCATAGTTAATTTTTTGTATGATACACAGACTCTGAATCATTCTTTCCCACCTCCCCTTTCCGAGAGCAAGAGTCTGTTAATTTTTTCTTCCATAGCAGTCGTATGAAGTCATGGCTTTAATTTCTTGTATATGAAATCAGAGGCTTGTTGGAGGAACCGCCATTCAATACAGTAATTACAGCAGAAGAGTTATCTGTTTAGAAATCTCTTTGTGTAAAGCATTATTGAGGTCTGAAAGAAGCATGACAGGAGCTGCCAGGACTCGCTACAGAAGAAATAGTAACTAGGATCTAGGACTTAGTTTCGAGTCTTCAAAACTACCAAGAAAGCAGGTTATTACCTTAGGATCAGAAACCCAGTAGCAGCATTACAGGGACAAGCAGCTCTTAATTGGAGTAGAAATTAGCAAAAAATCTAGTTAACTGGAAAGTCCTACTTTAGAAAAGTCATGTTCAGTACTTTGAAACCTGTTTCAGCTGTCATACTTGCATGGGATACTCTGTATGTAGACTTGGAACAGATTCTCTGTACTGGGGAAAAGTCTGTGAGGGAGCTCCAGTTTCAGCCCATTGTGGTATTGCTATTTTTCCAGCTCTTCAGTAAAAACCAGGAAAATATGATATTTCCAAAGCAAAACCACCCCTATGGCATGAAAACCAATTAGCACACAATATTTCATGCGGCAAAAACACAGAGGCAAAATTATACACTTTGGGGGTAGATGTCTTCACTTTTGCTTGATAACATAATCTAGAAATGTGTCAGTATGTTCAGGTACGTACAAGTCTGTCAAAAGGGGGCTAGATATAGAAATATGCGTGTTTCTTTAAATTCTTACCTATGGCCCAGTCATGAAATACTCAGATTATTAATCAGGATTGGTTTTGCGTGATTAGTGCATGTATGATCTTAGATAGATATGTAGCCTCTCCCAGCTTCTTGTGCACTCCCAGCCTACTTGCTGGTGAGGTAGTGTGAGGAGCAGGAAGAGCCTTGACACTGAGTAAGCACTGTTCAACAGCAATGAAAACATCCCTGTGCTATCAACAGTGTTTTCAGCACCAATCCAAAACATCACCCAAAACGAGATCCTACTGTAAAGAAAATGAACTCTATTGCAGTCAAAACCAGCACATCATGTATACAAGGTTGAATCAAGGTGTATGAAACAAAACAGGTTTGGTTCTGGTCACTTGAAAGACATCTGCCTGACCTTCTCTATTATGGAAAAGGAGCTACTTCAACTTGAACTAATTGCTTCTTTACCTTAAATTGGAAAGCACTGATCTGCAAAGCGTCCTTCCCAAGAAGTTATTGCCAGCTGAGCAGAGCCTAGCTTGGATGATCCTTTGAGTACTTTACTAGACCACCTACTCAGATCAAAGATATTCCTCAAACATTCTTAGGGCAGCTGTTTTGTTTGCAGGAGTAAACAGGGAGAGTAAAGAATGAGGAGAGAAATTAAAGGCTGAACCATGTAGCATATTGGACTTGGCACCAGTTTCAAAGGTTTCACAGTGGAGAAATGCACACTTTTGGCGAAAACACAATTTGTTTCGGCAACTATTAAGCACCGGAACAATAGTCATTACACAGCAATAAAGCTAATAGTTGATTAAATGACAATGTAGACAGAAGTTGTTGGAATAAAGAATAAATACTGTGTGAGAATCTGAGAGCAGGATTTGTACAAAACCAGATAATAACTAGTATGCAAATACCAACGCACCTTTGCAAATACTAATACAACTTCTTTTTTCTTCTGTTTCTGACAGTTTGCCTACCTTACTGCAGTGTAACACATCTGGGCCACTTCTACAACTCTTAACAAACAGGAAGATTCCTACTTAATTCATTGTGTAATTATATATGCCCTAAAAAGTAGTGAATGAAGAATCAAGACCTCCATAGTGTTAATACTCAACTTAGGTCTTCTTTCCTTCTATGATTTAAATAGACTTAGAGCTTACAGTTAGCAAAGAATACTCTTTTTCCACCCTAGGAAAATATTTTGGATGTTATTTTAAAGCATCTAACATGTAAGCCAGCCGTTCCAGGTCATAACTGTTCCAGGTATAACCAGGTAAGTTTCACTTTTAAAGCCTCTCGTGCTGATCAGGGGTTAGTGTTTCCTTCTGAGCAACACATAGCTCTTCATCAGTAGCTTCATAATTGCTTGGGTGGCATTCTTTGTTCTACTTGAAAGATATGAATCTAGCACAAGCTAACTGAAACTCTGTTAGAGGGGTTGTCATGTCAAAAACTCATATTGTTAAGAGAGAAAGACAAGTATGTATGAGGTACTTATAACCTGTCTGGGACTCAGGGGCTGAATTTGTTTTGCTTTGACAACAAAGGGGATTTTTTTTCCCCTTTTTCACTCAAACTGCCTCATACTCACAGGCCCTTGCTATGATGCAACATTACCTAGCCAAAGGGTAAAGGACGTGAAGACTCTCTGTGAGTACAGGGTAGCACAACTAAATTAATGTATATAGGTTAAAAATATCTAGTGTCTTTTCAGCTGAAGAGAGAAACTAACCTGAAAATGTCAGGTCACAGCAAAGGTTGTTGCATAATTTTGTACATTCCTGTCCTAATGAAAGATTTGATCTACCTATGCCTGTCTGGGTCCAGCACGGAAACTAACAAGTCAGGCAGTGTCGATGATACTTTGCAGCCAAACAAGTTCTTCTAGCCTCACCTAATTCTTTCACAGTGATTAAATTTTTAGGAGCAGAAGGGTTATATATCAACTGTCTTTGTAACCCTTTCCCACCGACATGACATTTTAAAATTTGTTAAGACTCAGAGAATTTAAGTCTAGTCCCTCATGAGAATGATAAATACAAACTAAACTGCTGTGCTGAAGTCATGTCTAAGGTAGCTTATCTGTGATGCCCAGACTTTACTATTAATACAGCTTTGTTTTGATGTAATGGATCTTATTATATAGCATGATGTATAGTAGTGGGAGGTTTGCAATGTTCTACTGTGGCATCTTACAATGATCTTGGGTTGACAGGAAAACATAAATCATTATTAATCTTATTTTAAAAATCCCCTAAGCATGTAAGTAAAGAGTAACTTCCCCAAACCTTCCACAAAAGCACTACTGTCTGCTTTTAAGTCTATCTTTAATCAGGTTCTGTTACAGAGAATTCAGCAGAAGGGTACAGAAACTAGCATTGTACCAGTTTCCTTCACAATATTATTGCCGATTCCAAAAGTTTGAATGCAATTTTTGCATAGAGTAAGTACTGCTGCAGATGACGATATGTAAAATTTGTGACAGTGGCAGAGTTTAAGTCTAATGTCACAAGACAATAAGGACTTTGATCTGATTTATTCCTGCTTTCTTCGAGACTAAAGAATTTCTTGTTTCTAACAGAGGAAAAGAAGCAAACAGAAAGAGGTTCAAAAGCAAGAGTGCTGGTAGTTTATTAGATACTTTTCTGAAATGGATGGGAGACAGAGACTTTTCTTCATTTAAGTTATCAGAGATCAAAAGTAATTACCACAGAACAATCCAGTAAAGCACTTGAGCATACATAGCACTTTAAGAATGTAAATAGTTTAATTTGATGGAACTTGCATTCTTCAGATGACATAAATGAATAAGCACTTTGCTGGAGTAAAGAAGATGTTGGTTATTTGTCATGCTGTCAGAAAGTGAAAAGTTATGCTTGTCTCAAACAGAAAAAATGCTAACCTCGCACTTCAATCAACAATGGAAATGTCATGGCAGTGTTACACATCAGAAGTTATTTATAAGTTGAATAGACATATTTTTGCTGGGAACACAAGATTTCAGTCCAAGTAGTACTTAGTATCTAACCCCATTAATAAACCCTGCTCAAGCTCCCATACACATTTAACTGTGATACAAAGTCGTGTTCAAATTTTACTGAGACCTTGTCTCTAGGGAATAAAGACCATGAGCTTTTTAGTAAACAATCCCCAAAATTATGGTAGTCTGTGCTGAAAAAAAGACACTAGAAAAAAATGCGGTATATAATAATTATATAATAGGATTTAGAGAACTAAGCTTGCTTAACTTGTATGCCGGGTTAGGCCATGAGGAAAAAATGGGGGAGTAAAAGGGGAGAAGAGTCCTAAAACACTGGACAACTTTTAAAAAAATAATTGCTAATGATGTCTCCCTGATAGCAAATCATCAGTTAGTTCAGGCTGGCTCTTACGATTTTGTTGCTGTTAATTTGTTCCAGAGATGTTGTCAATGCTACTGAGTATCTGCCAGTAAGAAACTTCACAGAAAAGGTAATTCTAGAGTTAGTCTTAGGTAGAAAGAATGAAGGTTAGACATTACAGTAACACTACATGAATCGGACTGAGATGTAGGATCATCTAGCAAGGTATCCTTGCTACCACCAGGAAGTAGTTGACTGCACACGTACTATGAAATTAACTCTCTTGAGATGTTAATTCTGATTTTTCTTGCCACAGTTTGCAATAATCACCTGCACTCATGAAGTTAACTTGAAAAACTCAGCGTCACCTTATGTTTAGCTATACATATATAAAAATGTATAGTCCAGACCTCACTATATCTGCTCAGACACTAATTTTATTTCAAAATCTGTGCAACTATAGGTGGCCATCTGTTCTCTTACACCATCTTCCTTCCTTGCACTGGCAGAACCAAATGGTGATTATGGCTGTTGCTTGATAAAAATTTCCTACTATTCACTTTGCTTACTGTTTGCTCATCTGTGATCCCGGTTAACGGAAGATAGTAATTGTAATCTGTGTTCCAACAAGAGGGTATGAGAACAATTTTTTTCATTCAGTTGACACTGTCAGAGATTGTGACCTTTGTCTTTCCACTGTCAGATAAAAATCTCTTATCCAGGTGAAGCAGCATTGCGAACCGGCCTAACTGGTCCCACTGCCTGTATAATACAATGGCGAGACTCAGCTTTAACTCAGCCAAACATGCAGTAATGGTGCAGGATAGATCATTCGGATCAAGAGACTGTCAGTGATTTCCCAGAGTTTCCTTCTCTCCAACAAAAGAAAAACTTATCTGACTGGTATTTGCAAAAGAGTCATAAAAGAATCATCTTACTAAAGCATGGATATAAGCGTGGCTATACCATGTTTTGCAGTGACATACATGCATTAAAGGAAACTATACAACTTGATAACTCAGGCTTGGCTTTTGTGTAATTTACAGCTCTGCGGAACTTTCTTAGTTGTGGCCGCCTGGAGTAACTCTGAACCATTCAAATACTCATAGGCCAGTGCCTGAAGCGCCCTATATTAGACAGGTTCTTATTCATTGGAGTAATTAAGTTTCATTTGCAATACCCTCTGTGTCAAATGATGAAGGGCGGTGGGATGGGGAAAGCTGTGTGCTACACAGCCCCTCCAAATTCTAACAAAAGTGGTTTAAATCAAACGTCAACAATGCTACAATTATGTGTAATGTGAGTATTTTACTACATGCTTCTGTCTTCAAGCAGCACAGAAATGACTTGACAACACCCTGACAGCCAAACTAGACTCTTTGGAATTTCCTTGTTACAGCATCATAGCTCTTTATATTTAACAAGTCATGGAGTACAGTTCCACATCTGAAAATAAACAGAATTTCTTAAGCAAACTCCAGAACTGAAGGGAGTTTTTGAAACAGAAAGGAAGTACACAACCAAAACTTGCTACTAAATTATATTCTATTGCACGAAATTATATTCTATACTTTTTTTCTCAACTAAGCTTACTACAAATTGAAGCTTTACTTTCCCTCCCAACAGGTACTTTTTTTATGGCAGGAAGACTGCTACCTGAACTATCTTCTGTAAAAAATCTTGTGGATGTAAGACTGGAGTTTTTGGAACAAGGTAGGGAGAGTAGTTCAGTATTCGATGCAGGCATTGTGTTACATATAATGTTGAAATTACTTAGTTACAACAGGGTTAAAGTGACAATGCTTTTTCTCCAGAGAAATCGTACTGAATTTT
This sequence comes from Apaloderma vittatum, assembly GCF_000703405.1. Lineage (NCBI taxonomy): Eukaryota > Metazoa > Chordata > Aves > Trogoniformes > Trogonidae > Apaloderma > Apaloderma vittatum. Next base: position 7,174 of record NW_009716378.1, read on the forward strand.
AGTAGTTTGTATAAATTATGTCATCACAAGAAAATTTGTTAACAGCATGCTAGAGCTGTTTAGCCTGGAGAAGGAGAGGCTGAGGGGAGACCTTATTGCTCTCCAGAACTACTTGAAAGGCAGCTGTTGTGAGATGGATGTTGGCCTCTTCCCCCTAGCAAATAGCGATAGGACTAGAGGGAACAGACTCAAGCTGTGCCAGGGGAAGTTTAGATTGGATATTAGGAAAAACTTCTTCACCAAAAGGGTGGTGAAGCACTGGAATGGGTTGCCAAAGGAGATGGTGGAGTCACCATCCCTGGCCGTGTTTAAAAATTGACTGAATGAGGCACTTCAAGAGATGGTTTAGTGTTAGGGTTGTGTAGGGCTGTAGGTTTTACTTCATGATCTTGCATGACTATTGCTCTGGCAAGACAGTAGTATTAGCACTCTGCTAACTAAATCAGAAGACTCAAATAGTTAGAAGAAAAAAGAATAACTTTTCTGGAGAAATGAGCAAAGAAACAGAAATGAACAATGATTCTCTGACTGCACAATAGACCACCTCACAAACCTCAGAAAAAATAGCATATTTAAGGCTCATTTTACTTCTGCATGAGACCCCTTTGCAGAGGCCATTTAAAAGAAAATGGATTCCTAGGTCTCTCCCAGCATAGACTAATGATAAAAGCAAATAGATGGTAAGAAAACTACAGAGCTGCACTGCAGGCCAAAGCAATTTGAACAAAAAAAAGTATTGAAGAGCTTTTCAGTAAGAAAGATATTTTTCTTGCTTGTCTTAGCAATACAGATGCTTAATGCATAACAGGAAATGGTGAGATGGAAGGATAATCCCACACATATAAACTTGATTGTGAGATGCATTAATTCCATACCTTATCTGATTTGTATTTTTGAAGTAGTTTGTTTGTTTTCCTTTTGTTCTAAGTGTACTTAAAGTGAAGTTACAAACGCATGAAAAGGTTGTCAAGTTTTCTCTCCCTTAAGCATGGCTTTTTAGAATAAAGCAACAGATTTTTAGCTGCAGCATTCTGAGTGTTCCTCATCAGAGCAAGATGATAACTAAAGCAGTTTGAAAACCCAGTTTGTGTAGCCAATATGCTCTTTTCTCTTCTTACAAGCATTACAGTGTATTGAAGTAGTAGTCTTGAACCTCCACTGTGGCTATGGCACTAGACGAATGCAGAACCAAAACCACATATTACTGTCTGCTTAAATTAGAGAAGCAAAATTTACAGCCTTCATCCAGAGACAAAAAGTTTTTTCATAATGTTTGGTCCACCCTAAGTTAGTTTTTATCTGAGAAAAGCCTGTATTTGAACTGCATTCAGAACCCTCCAAATTCTTACTAAGACCCACAAAGTAATGCCTTCTAATTGGCACAGTTTCGATGTTCCTCTGTTCAAAAAGAGATGTTTTCTTTTTTTTTTTTTTTTTCACTTCCTGATTGGCAGGTTTTATTTGGCTGCTACCGAATCCATTTTATAAATTGATGCTAAAGATGTCAGGCCATTTCCTGATGTTCTAGGGTCATTGGATATCAATGAGATGAGCAGTCCTGCCCATCATGGCTTCCAGCATTTGATATTAAAATCAAACCTCGTCCACTCTATTATGTTACAGGATCAGCAGTCGGTTACTTGCACTAGTCATACCCTTTAAAAATAAGCAAAGGCATGGCATAAACACTGTTTATGCAAAGCATTACAGTATGAAAAAAATATAACATTTATTGTACATAAATGTTCTAAAGGAAACAGAAGGATGTATTTGTAAGCACTTTTCCCTTTTGGAAACTAAAGACAATGGTAATGATTTCACATAAACCTACTTGGATTAGTGGATAAAAGTCCCCTTTCTCCCTCCCAAACTACAAGAAATAGAGAAGCACAGCACACAGCAGAGAAAATTAACCTGCATAGAAAAGAGGTTGAGAAAAGCAGATTACTAAGAACTAGAGATCTGTATCTTATTAGCATATAGATTTTTGCATGTGTTGATAATAAATTTGATGCAAACAAAAGAGATTGTTATGTACAGAACATTAAAACATTATCCAGGTCTCTAGAGACCATGCAGAAAGTTGAGAAAGACTTATGGATGAGAAGAAGACTTGTTACTTTGAAAGTTAATTCTAGAAGCTTTCCACCTTACAAGGTAGAAAATATGGAGCAGCAGCAGCAGTGGAGTTTGGAGCTTTTTGATGTTGATAAAATTCATATTTGTTAGTTTGGAATTTTGCTGAAATAAAGATGCTTTGTTTCAGTTTCTCATTATTCTATCCCTGCATGAGCTTTTGCAGCACTTCTCGCAAAAGGTAATTCAAATTCCTTATTTTCCTAATTTTTTTAATGAGCAATATTCCTGATGTACATCTTCTATTAGATACTGTGATAGTTAAGTCAATGACAGTTAAGTCAAAAGGCCCTGCAGTGTAGCATGAGAGCAATACCTGCCCAGAGAACCAATCTGAGGAATTTTTCAGAACACAGGTTTTGATACCATACTGATGTAAACCCAGTCATTTGTGCTTCAGACCTGCACAACTCTGGGAATCCTATTACAGTTCTCCTTATTGAACACTCGGTGAAGAATGTGAAGTTCATTTCCTTGTAAGACAAAAAAGGAATTTTCCCTTAGGACCTCAAGAGAATTTTGGATGTGACAAAAGGCCATGCAGGTACAATCTACAAGCATATCAAAATGTCATTCTTCTCAGTCAGAACATCCTTCTCTCTCTGAAGTGAGAACGTCTGTGAAAAGCGTCTTACATTTGCGTTTCAGAATAGCACACTTTCATTTATCTACTGAATGAATATCCCGTGGAAATGAAAGGAGGTAGTGAACTGCCTTTCAGGAGGACAACAGAGATGGCCTTTACATTGCGTATTGAAAAGCCTTGCCATCTAGACTTTGAAGCTTTTCGTTTAGGAGTTTCTATATGACAGAATTTAAAAAATGTATGCTACCATCATAGACCAATGTTTTTGATGGCTTGTGCTCATCATCCAATAAGTTTAGTGTAAAATTTCTATAAAGTTTGATTATTTCATTAAGGTAATGATGCACATTATAGAACTGTTGAGTTGTGTGCAACTATAGAGAAAGAGAAACCTCAGAATATGACTACAACAAAAATTCATTACTTTGAACTGGTGTGCAGTCACATAGTCAGTTTGCCCTCAGTTTTTGTACTAAATTTTAGCTAACAAAAAGCATTGTAACTGTAGATTACACATAGAATAATTCAATTTTGCAATTCTAATGTCTTGTATATTAAAAATTTAAAATTAATAGTTAGACATTTATTAAAATTTTGATAATATAATAACTACAGATATGCATAATTCTACAGTCTAAAATATACAAAATCAGAATTATTATCAAAATACAGAGGCTAAGATATAAGGCGTTCACATGGGAGAATAAGACCTATATTTTCATATTTGGGTGCCTTGCTTGAAGAAACTAAAATCTACTGTTTGGCACTGAAATATATGCTGTAATTTTAAGTGCCATAGACTAGAAGCTGTCATTAGATTTTAATGGAGTTGCTTCTATATTTTGCTAGCAAGCTCAAAACCATCTCCAAAGGTATGCTGTTAAGAAAGTTTCAGAGGGCTCACTCAACTCTAATTCTGTGAAATTCAGTGTGAAAATTCTCTTTTTGAAGGAGAGAAGATGAAGTATTTCTAGTTTTCTACCAATGGACTGCCAAATATATGTGAGAAAAATAAAAACATAACTTGCAAAGGCTATTACATGATGGGACAAATCAGTATGTTGCTGAAACCCAAGCGACTTTTGCTTCTGTCTAGTCTCATGTTCAAGCTTAGAAACACTCCTTGCTGGTCTATAAGCACCCTGTTTTTCCACTTTGCAAATGTGAGCCCTGAACTAGGCCTTCTCTTTGTAAAGATAAGCAAGAATATAGCGTTGTGAATAGCTAATTAATTCTTTTTTCTTTAAACTTACTAAAAATTCACTAAAAAATTACAAAGTTTAGATTTTTCTTCTGCAAGTGTGCTTTAGAAATCATCTGATTATTTACTACACCAGAGCTCAACCGATGGTAAAAAGAATTTGAATACTTAGATTTTTTTTTTTAAAAAAGGAATTCCAGTGTACACATAATATTTAAAAACTCCTGATCTGGGAGAGGTTACATCAAGATGTCTGAGAGAAAACAGACTTTTTGTGGTTCTTGTGTTGAGTTTTAAACAGTTTTTAGCAGTAGTCCAGTGCAAATTTGAAAGAAAAATTGGAAAACAGTTTTTTTGATGGTCTACACATTCATTATTTATGTTATTACAATTTATCTGGATTGCTTAAAAGTTTTAATGTTTTTTAAAGTATTTAACTAGTTATTGTAAAATGACCATTTCTTTCCTGATTCTTCTGTCCTCCGCATCTACTGTAGTCTCCTGTTCTGCTTTTTATTTCCAGGATTGCTAAGTTTTCCAGATAACAGTGTAGTTTTCTACTTTTAAAGACTATGGTCTTTATACAATAGATTAGTATACCCTGTTAAGGCAGGAAATTTTTGCAGGATATAGATGAGAGGGAAAAAATGTCCTTTTACGTAGTGCCGTTGCGCTGCATACGCAGTACATGATCTTTGAACACACATACAGTAAAGAAAGCAGTAAGTGTTTACGGTCGTAATTAAACTTCAAAGTGTGTTTTGTACCAAACACTTCAACGCTTGAGACTGTTTGAAGTATGCCGGTTTTTTATAGACAGAGCTGATTCCTAAAATCGTTATACTGATAGTATGACAAATTACAGTGGCTAGATAAGGCCTCAGCTATTGCAAATTTTCGTTTACAATTCAAGGGCATTACAAGGAGTATTTGAACGAGAAATAAATGTCAGTTTGGGACCAGGTGCAACTTTCACTGGGTTTGATAACTGCCCAGTTTGCAATGACTTTGCCCTGTAAGGTGCTCAGTGCTGAGAGAATTCCAGTTACCTTCCCGTGCTAAGAGCTCATGACAACAGAGAAATACCCAATAGCAAAGAGTTACAGATAGTTCATACTCCTGTGAAGAAAAGGATTATGTCCTCATAACCTGAAACAGACTGTTCTGCATGTTAATAAATTATCTGAGAAAAACAGTGATACTGAAGTAACAAAGTTTTCTCTTTAAACTATGGTTATCCAGAATGGTGAAAATAAGTGATAAGGAAGCAGAGAAAGGAAAAAGTGACTGGACAATAAAATAGCAGAGGAAATGAGGCGTAGGTGGGAGCAAAATGAGGCACAGGAAAAAAGTAGTCCTAAATTTACATGTGCAGTGAGTAACTGCAAGTTGAATAATAACAGTTCAAGGATTTTGATTTTAAGTTTATAATAATTTATCTAGATCTGTGAAAACATTATATCAGCTCTTGATGACAGAGACAAAGCAGGGAATAGGACATCACTTTCACTGTTTTACTGTATATAAAGCAGTATTACAATATTATAGTTTCAATATTGTGTGCATTTCTTATGAGTTTAAGATATTACTCATCTTGAAATCGTGTAATAGCAACAAAGGTTATGGAGAAATGGTCAAAAGAATAACCAAAGACGCAGAATAGTTTTCTTGTGTAGATATCTCAGCTTGCAAAACAAATGACTGAGAGGGGTTATAAATAAGGACCATAAAGGTGTGCATTAAACAAAAAAAAAAAGGTCATGCGTTACACAGAAAAAACACAGAGAATGATTATTTACTGTCTTTGCTAATATAAATGTGAATGTGCATTGAATGCAATTATGAACGACTTAGTCAAAAAGAAATAGGTGGGTTTTTTACACAGCATGTAGTTAAGCTGTGGAAGTCATTGCCACAGGATGTTGTACATACACCCTAGAAAATTAGTCTAAAAGAGATTAGATGAATTGAGAGGAAATATCTCTCAAGAACTATTAAAGAAAAAGTGTCACCTTTCATACTGAATTTAAACAGATGACACCCAAACTGGCTATTACTGCTGGCTGGAATATGCTATTATACTTTTCCCAGATACCTCTGGTTGTGACTACTGAACACAGGACATTGGGTTAGATGAGCCTGTGATATGTTAGAGGGCAGCCATTTTTTGTCCTAACAGAGTGATGATGATAGAACTGAGGATACAGTGATTTCCATCCTATTTTGTGGCTGATCACAAATGCCCAAACTCAGTGGCAGAACAGATAAATTAATGCAGTGTTGAAGATATACACCCTGAGAATTTGATCTGAGAGCTCTCTTTAAATCAGCTTCATCTGAGAGCTCTCTTTAGATCAGCTATAAAGTGACTGCTTACACATACAAAATCAGCTGAGAACTTTAATAACAGGATGGTGATCTCGTATAGTGCATGTTATATAACACCGTTGTTTGATTTTAAATCAATTACAAATAGCTAAAAGAAAATGTCAACAGAGTGGATGGTGGTTCCAGAGGCTAACTAAATGTTATTATTGTCCCATAATGCCATGAAACAATGCTGTTCTTCTCTTACGAAAATATCAAAACAGTCAACGCCAGCTTCCAGCAACATAAGGGCAAGGACTTTGTACAATGTGTTCTGAAATGTCACAAAAGGCTCTCATCATAATTTGAGCCAAACCCACAACTTTTAATCCTAGTTACAACTCTGATGTACTTTTAAAGAGTAATAATACTGTAGCACGAGACACTAGCCTTGTTCATTGATATATCTCTAATGTAGCAAGAAATTTGGTGGAACAGGAGTCAAGCAGTAACTCAAAGTAAACCCCCCAACAATCATACATGATGGAATTTTTGGGTTTTTATTTTAGATTGAAATTATTCTGTCCCTCTGAACTTAACACTCACATTGCTAAATAGGTCTGGACCCCATATGGGCCCCTGGGATACAGTGCTACTCACTGGTTTCCAACTAGACATTGCACTGATGATTGTCACCCTCTAGGCCTGAGCATTCAGCCAGCTTTCCATCCACTTCAACCGTCTGCTCATCCACCCTGTACATCAACATTTTGTCTATGAGGATCTCACAGGGAACAGCATTAAGAGCTTGATGAAGTCCACTCCCCGGATCTACCGGGCCAGTCATTTCATCATGTAAATTTATCAGGTTGACCAAGCATGACTCCCTCTTTCTGTGCTTAAATTTAGTTAGGAGCTACTTGCACATCCACACAGGTCTCCTGGCATTTTTGCCTGACTTCTTATTTGTTGGGCTGGAGTTGTCTTGAGTTTTGAGGACATAATCCTTGAGTATCGGTGAGCTTTCTTGGGCTCTTCTTCCCTCTAGGGCCGCACCCCACAGGACTCTTAAAAGCAGATCTCTGAAGAGACTGAAGTCTGCTCTCCTGATGCCCAGGAGATCTTGCTTTTTGCTCTGTGCAGTCCTGCCTCTCTGGGTACCTGAAAACTACTGTCTCATGGTCACTGCTGCCGGGGCTGTCTTTGATGTTCATATCCCCAACAAGCCCCTTCCTGTTGCTGAGTATGAGGTCCAGCAGTACACCTCCCCATGTTGGTTTCTCAGTCACTTGCAGGAGGAAGTTGTCATCAATATCCTACAGAAACCTCCTGGATTGCTTATTGTCCTCCTGCTCTGCCCTTCAAGCAGATATTGAGGTGGTTGAAGACCCCCATAAGGTACTATGGCCTGTGAACATGAGGCTGTTACTATTGTTCTATAGAGGCTGGGTGACCTATAGGAGACAACTAATATACTATCACCTTTGCCTGTCTTCTCTTTAAACCTAACCCATAAACTCTCAATCAGCAACTTTTCCATCCGCAGGATGAACTCCATACACTTCAGATGTCCACTCACATAAAGGGCAAATCTCCCTTTACTTACCCTTCCTGTCTTTTCCAAATAGCCCCTATCTCTCTATTTCAGTACTCCAGTCATGGGAGCCATCCCACCACGTCTCCACAATCCCAACAAGATCGTAGCCCTGCAACTGCATGCGGATATCTGAATTATCATGTGTAGTCCACATACTGTGTGAGGATAAACAGTTAAAGAACTTAACTGCTTTACAGCTTTAGTTTTCTGATACTAAGGAATTTAATTTAGAACACGCTTTTTCACATTTATATAGATTAAAAATCAAAATATTAAACTACATTATTCTTAACAAATGTATATCTGTAATCAGATATTCTACTAATTATTAGAGATGGAATATTTGACCATATCAAGTACTGGCCAGGTTAAGTATTGTCTAATGGAGGTATTTGATTCAAGAGTGTGGCAAGAATGGAAATAAGGCTATGACAGGAATGGATAACAGCTAAGGCTTTTTCTTTAGCTCCCATATGAACAACTACTACAACTCACAACAAAAAAGAAAAAAGTACAGTACTTTGGAATCTATCATCTAAAACTACCTAATAATTTTTTGAAAATAATGTGGGATATTTAAGTCAGTACAAATAAATTCTGAATGAGAATCCATTTGTCAGTATTTGGGCAGTTCATTAGTTTTAAATCACGTATGTAACAAAAGCTGTCAAAGCAGGAAAATAGGATGTATACGTATGCTCTTATCATTAGAACAGCTGCATAGCAATTGAAATTTCCAGAATAAGCTATCTTTCAAGGAAAGTCAATTTATGTGAGGACTATTTTAAAAATCCAGCCTCTTCCTGTTGTGTATTCTGTCAGTAGGGAAACTGAAAAAGCATTGCACCAAATCATACAAATCATGTGGTTGTGTAGAATATAGAATAAGTGTATTTGAAGAGAGTGACACAATGATACAAATGTTAGCAGGGAGAGTAGAGTGCAGAAGTCTGACTTTTTTCTTAAGAGAATTTAATTGAACATAACTAAGGAGATCATTCACTGAACATGACAATGGCTGATAGTTTGGCAACTTAAACCCTCCTGTCACTGAGGTTTTGGCTCTGAAATTTTCTCTGTGCAAAGCAAAGATACTAGCACATATGCAAAACTCATAGACTAAGTAATGAAAATTATTGTAAAATTGCTGTGATGTAAGGAAGTCCAACAGCCTCGGCCTGTAGTTGCAGAAATGCTCACAACAATCAAGGGCTTGTGCTTTTAGATGTCAGCTGTTAAGGCTGTATACATTCCAAAAAAGAGAGTAACAGATATAGTATGATTCTTGTCACCATTTTATTGTATATCATGTTCATTCCTTGGAAATTTCCAGTACTTCTAGGTGATCTATCTGATGAGGAAGGAGTTCACTGTATAGCCTGTATAACGTATCTACTTCTTGGGGGTTTTATTTATTTTTTTTAACTCAACATAGTTGTGAAAAGCCACTTTCCTGTACTTACAGACAAGGTAGACAGGGTTTGATTTTGCAGGGGATTTGGTTTTTTTTATTTTTATATTTTTATTTCCTGAACTGCCAACTGCTTATAAATAAAACTCAGAATACTTGAAAGCAAGAGTACAGAAAGTGCCATCTGTATTGTCTGTACATTTGTTCTTGTTTTCAGCTTTGGAGACAAGACTGGGTTGCTCGGGGGAAAGATATTTGCTAAGTGGTACTGATGGCTAAAATAATACCCAGCACTACTGGGTGAAAGTGTGGCTATAAATAGGTGTTCCTGCAGAGAAAAAAAAAAAAAGAAAGAAAAAAAAAAGAAAAAAAAAAGAAGAGGACTTCATGTACCAAATTCTGCTCTTTTGTACACTGTATGACTCAAGTTATTAGACTGATTTCCATGGCATTCCTCCAAGCTTAAACTGATGTAGTCTGAGCAGACCTCACCTCATGGTAATTAGCTGTTTTTCTTTAAATGTCATATTTCAGGGAATGCAGTCAGCTGAATATACAACTATTACCCCAATTCTTTTATGATAGTTTTGGAGAAATATACCATTTCTGAAATGTATGATATTATTGTTTTCCATTAGGCCCTGTTTGAAAGACCTTTCATTGTCAGATTTAATATCAAATGTCCTCAGGACATATTAAACTTGCATGTGTTGAAAAACAAGGGATGATAATAGGCCAGAAACTTAATGACAATAACACTTGAGATCTCTTGCAACTCCATGCCATACTACATTTTCATCTATTAGAAAGCTTTGTTAAAAAAGTAGATAACGAAAAAAGGAGGAAGTAGTGGAGGAAATTCTTTCGTAACCGCCAAAGTGCTTTTAATGACATGGAAAATTTTTCCATCTCTCCCTTTACAGCCAAATGTTGCTGTAGTAAACTCTCTCAAACTCTGTCTCATGCACATGTGCTTTTTGTATTTAATGTCATAGTCATGACATTAATTAATGGAAGTCATGTTCCTATGCCTCTTCTCAGACTCTCCAAATAACATGATTAAGCCAGTTCTCAAAAGTTTCCTTTTTGCAGAAATCTAATGAACAGTACTTTTTTCTTTGTTTGCAGTGAGAAACATGCGTACTTTCTAGTTTTATTACACTCCAATTTCACTGCCAATTCTTCAGGTAGCAAGATATATTTTATCTTAGGTTTTAAATAAATTGTTTTTAATTTCTACGTTCTTGGTTAACAAAACCAGAAAATAATAGGCTTTATACTGCTCTGAACATAAAAAATTGATTTTTTAGTAAATAATATCCCAGTTAAACTTAGTTGTGTACCTGAATACAAATCAAGCTGTCTTCATATTTCAACTAAGATTCAGAATAATATTTTCAGTAGAAAGAGCTTGATTTGATTCTTGTTAATGTCAGCACTAATGACTGGTTGATATAATTAAAATCAGGCTCTGACACTGCAGAAAGCAGTAATTTTAGCAAGAATGTGATTTGTTCGTAATTATGTCCAAAAAAGCCTACTCAAGTTACGGTAGCTTTAATGACTTCAGTATTTTTCACACTTTATGTGTACATTTTTAGGTAATTTAAAAAAAAAAAAAAAGAGGAAACTTATATGATCATCAAACTCTCTACAGGAAATTTCCAGTTCTTTTAATCTCCTTATACACTGAAAATATAAAAAAAGGTACTGACTTCTTGCTGAATGATGACTTAATCTGCACATATTTCATAATGAAATTAAAAAATACGCTCCCCATGGCACATTAAAATTAAATGAACACAATGTTTTTCTTGAGGGTTATAGTTTTATGTCCCTTTGAACTGTATATAGGTTTCACTATGAGAACAACTTTATGCTTTAAAAGATCCCCAGACTTTGAAATATTTTTCTAGTTTTTCAGATGGAGAAATTTAAGTCAGAGCTGCTAAACAAATAATAAAGAACAGAGCAAGAACTAGAACACACTAATCTTGAGTGCCACACTTCTCAAACCAGAAAGAGTGATGAAGAAAGTAGGTTGAAAATAATAAGCCACAACAAAAAGGCAGAGAATTATCTGAATGAGACGAGTAGTAGCACTATTGACTGGTTGGATTTTATTGTATGTGCACAGCCAGAAATCAATGTGTCCAGTGAATGAGTTTATCAAACAGACAGAACAATCCATTGTGATATGTCTTGACTGTTAGTGATGCTGGCAGCTCATGTGAACCTTATGGGGTAATTAGCTAAGGATAAAATAATCTGTTCTCAAATGTGGCCTGCTGATCTTTCCCAGATTGTAAGCCCTGCTTAAAACCATGGGGGGGTTTCTTTTCGGTTTTTTGTTAGTGTTTATTTTAGTTTTCCTTGGAACTTGAGTAAATAGTTATATCTGCAGCTATGAAAAAATTAATTCAACGTTTTAAAAGATTTCTCCTGACTGAAAAAGCTGCATATGTTGGATTAATGTCAGAGTGTTTCCCAGGTAATACTGGATCTTTAGATTCTTTGTACAAATGTTCTGCAGGAAATATCACATAGCTAGTCTCAAGGAAGACAAATATTTAGTTTTTGCAATACTGTCCTTAAATAACTTCATGTAGCTTAGGCAAAAAGGATTTGGCACAAATCCCTTTATTTTACTTTAGCTACCATAGATGAGGTTTGTTCACTGTTCTTGAGGTTTTTGAAATTGGGATCATGGGTCTTTTAAGCTATCCTGGAACATACCTAATTTCTGGCATTTACTACTCTTTCAAAGAGCCTGCTTTTATGTTAGTTATTTCCAAACACTCTTTAGTGGCACTTGTTCTTATATCTCTGTCTTAATAGAGCTGTCAGGATAAAAATACAATATTTTAAATTTCTGCAAAGCACTTTTTAAAAGGACATGAAAAAAAAATGAGAAAAGCATTCAGAATACCTAATTTCTTTTAAAATCTGTTGAAGTCTCTTCCCATTAATCCAACCTGGATATGAGGCTGTTCTTAACAAAGACCTGATATGATAGAGACTCTCTTTTCCTACATATGCCTTCACTAAAAACTTAAGTTTTATTTGACTGGCTAATAATTTGAGTTTAGCTTTTTTCTACCCATCAGTTCCATTGTGCATCCTATAAAAACGTGATTTGCTTCTAAGTTCTCCTCACACTCGGTTTTACAGGCATTAGTGACAAAAGCAATTCACACCATGCAGAGAATATGCTAATTCCTTGCATTTATTCAGACTGTCACTGAGCATCTATTTGAAGCTGGCTTTGCCTAGAATTGGAGGGTTGCAAAAGCAGCTCTCCATTACCTCGTGAAACATGCTGAGGTATATGCGCAGATCCCTCTGCACATTGGCAGGTTTGAGGGTTTATGCAGCTGCAGAAGGATTCACATTTGGTGTCTGTGGATTCAGTCCTCAACAAAACAACTGCAAATAACTATAATCTTCCCCAAGTTAAGCCATCTTTTTTAGGATATCCATATGCTACTTTTAAATTTTAACCTTAGTTTTGGCTTTGCATTTGTTAACTTATATGCATATCATCTCCATACAGATTTTGGCCAGACCAGCAGGCTGCTTCTCCTCAGCCATATTTCTCACACAAAAGTGTGAAACTTTGTAAATTTGGTCTTGTGTATTCATGCAAATTTTCACCATTTTCACAGTTCCCAAATATGCACTTCTTACTTTGAAAATATCAAAGTATCAAAGTATCATAAAATGGTTTAGCTTGAAAGGGACCGTAAAAAATTATCTAGTCCAACCCCCATGCCATGGGCAGGGACACCTCCCACTCTATCAGGTTGCTCAAAGCCCAATCCAACTTGGCCTTGAACACTTTGAGGGATGAGACTTCCACAACACCTCTGGGCAATCGGTTCTAGTGCCTCAACACCCATATAGTGTGAAATTTCTTCCTAATGTCTAACCTAAATCCACTCTCTTTCAGTTTGAAAATATTATCCCGTGTCCTATCACTTTATCCCTGATAAAGAGCCCCTCCCCAGCTTTCCTGTAGCCCCTTTTAAGTACTGGAAGGCTGCTATAAGGTCTTCCCAGAGCCTTCTCTTCTCCAGGTTGAGCAATCTCAACTCTCAGCCTGTCGTCATGGGGGAGTATAGGTATGCTGTACACAAAACCGACTGGAGGTGCACCTTCTCCTCTGTGTCTGACTCTTTGTGAATGCAGTATTCTTTAGAGGGCATTGTCTTTCCCTGTAGCCTTTCACAACTTGGGATGAAGCTTGTTTGTGGCTGAGGTCAGACTGAGGAGGTGGGTGGTAGGGCCTGGCCTCACACTAGAGTACTCCATCTCACCTGTAGTCTGAGCACCCCTCAACATCCCTCCCAGCCTGTTGGATGAAGAGGAAAAAAAAGTAAAAGTGCCATAAACAGATTTTTTCACCCTGCCTTCCAGGTCATGTCTTTTTTTCCCAGCTGGTTCCAGCCCAGCAACTCAGGGTTGGCTGGGTTGTGGCAGATTCAGTGCCACTGCAGCCGTGTTGTCTGCTGTGCACTCTGAGAGATCCCTGGCTGCACACCTGCTTCCTCTGCTTTCCCATGGACTGGCAAGCTTTTCTGTCCCCAAGGGATCATTCCTCACTTGGTAATTTCCTCACATCACTCCCCCGTACCCGCCACTGCATTCCAGAAGTTTCCTCCAGGGAGGGCTCAGTCTCTGGCTCCTTTTATCCTTCCCAGTAAGGACAAGCTGAGGCTGTCATCTCCTCTGCTACCACACTGCACTCTTGGATAGGAAGATAACAGGCTGTAAGCAACAAATGGCAAACAAACAAAATAAAACAGATAGGGCCTTTCACAGTTGGTAACACTAGTGGAACTTGCAACTTGCAAGGAGTTATTTGCTCCTCTGGGAGCTTTCAACTCCCAAGATATGGAGCTGATTTTGCTCACTGCTTTTGCTGTAAGATAGGTGTTGCAATAGTTTCCCGTTCCCCTGAGCAGTGTGCAGAACCCAGGCAGCTTGTTCTCATGAAAACCGAAAATTAAATGAAAACTGGTTTGTACTAGTGAGTTTCAGTCTTGGCAGATTAGCTCACCACCGGTGGTGTGACTGTCTGCATGACCACTGAGTATCTGCTTCAAATTCTTCACCTTTTTATTAACAGTTTCCCATAGTCCATTAACAGCTTCCTAGTAAAGCACACAGTCACGCTCTTGTCAGCCACAAGACTGGTTTTCTCTGAGGTTTGTGAGTTTGTTCTCACAGACCATTTTGATTAATGGCAGCCCAGTGTCACTGAACACAGCAGGGCCAGAAAAGGCAACATGCCTCTTTGGCTCAGATTTGACTGATGAACCAGAAAAAGCTGCTGTGAACGCAACTTTTCTTTTACATGGGGTTTATGATCGAAACTGTTTCGGTGCATATTAACTAACAGCAGCATGCTGGGCAGTTAATAAAACCTTCACAGCAGAGGAGAGGTGGGGAGAGAAAACAAGAGCATAACCTTGGGTTTCTTACCCTGCACAGCCAGTGCCAAGCTGCTTTCATAGTTCACTCAAGTGAACCAGGATATTAAGCATAAGCATAGGTCATATGTGACATATGAGACTATAAAAAAAAGGATACAGCAATAAAATACATTTAGACATTCTATTTATTCAGGAATATTTGTGTGTTTAAGCAAAAAAATCGTCATAGATCCACAGGATAAGAGGCTAATAGAATAACTAAGGCTTGGAGGGAGCTTCAGAGATCTCTGGTCCAATGTGCTGCTTGCAGCCATGGTCAGACCAGGCACAGGTCTTCATCCAGCTGGGATATAAAACCCTTGGAGGAGGGAGAGGTTCTGCACGATTTCCCCTGGCAGCCTGTGCTGCTGCTTGCAAGGCCTTCTAGTGGAAGAATATTTTTATAGGCAGCCTTCACGTTTCTTGTCCCTCAACCTCCTGCCATGCCCAGAGAAATGCCCAGCTCCATCTCCCCAGAAGACCCTCACAGCTTTTGAAAGCTGCTGTTTGGTGATCCCCCGCCAGCCCTTTTCCAGGCTGAACCAGACCTGGTCTGTCAGCCTCCATTCAGAGGACAAGTGCTCCAGCCTCAGTGGTCCTCTGTCAAACTCACTGCAATTTGTTTACGTCTTTCCCATACTGGGGGCCCAAAGTGGAGCACAGTATCTCAGTGTGGTCTAATAAGGGATGAGTAGATGAGAAGTCTTCTCCATTAACTGACTGGCCATGTTCCTGTTCATACAGGTCAGGACACAGTTAGCCTTTGTACCTGCCAAGGCAAACTGCTGGCTCATGCTCAAGTTGCTGTCTTCCTGGACACCCTGGACATTTTCATTCAAGCTGCTCCTCAGCCTGGCAGTCCCAGCTTGTATCACTGCAAGGGGTTATTTAATCCAAGGACAGGACTTTGCATCTGTTCTTATTGAATTTTGCAAGGTTCCTGTTGGCCCATTCCTCCAACTTATTTAGGTCTCTCTAGACAGCAGCCCCATCCTTGAGCATATTGACTGGTGACCCCAATTTGTTGTCATCAAATTATAAATTACAATAATCCATTTAATTTTTAAATTGTATTTTTTATGTTTATTTTTCAAAACATCCTTGAGCAAAACAATCTTCAGAGGGGATGTCTACAGGAGTTTTGACTTGTCTGTAATTCGGACAAACCAAGTAGAACTTGGTTTAGGGCCATTAAAAAGCAAAAAAATATTAAGCTGCCCATGTTATAAGAGGATTTTAGGGACTTTTAATGAGGGTTATGGCTTAAAGAGTGTATTTACCTTGTGATATTGAGCTTTAATTCTCAAAAGTTCAGCCACCATTTTGGATTTAGTTTCCCTGTTTCCTTAAACTTAAAATAAACGTTCATCCTACAATAAGACAAACATATAAATGTCATTTCTGTTCAAAAAGCTTTTGAATTGAGGATAATTGAAATAATGGTCCTGAAAAGTGAGAAATCGCTAAATAAGATTGAATTTCTTAGCCTATGAAACATCATTGCTTAGAAATGGGAGTCAGAGCATACTTTCTCATAGTTGTATTTTTCCTTTAATTTTGGAGATATTACTATAACTTAACATGATAAGCTGTTGAATATTTATAACCCCAGTGATCTGCACAGTGGTATGAGTCTGCAGATGTCCATAGGTACTAAAAAAGGACCAAATCATTAAAGAACAAAGAAGAACATTTATGTATCAAATTTCCTTTTATTTCATAAACTAATTTTTATAATTTCCTTCATTTGTTGGCAGACAAAAATATGATCTCTACTGTCTTCAAAATCAGATAAAGTCTGGGAGATGTTACACCACGGGGAGGGAGCAGATGATTTTTGAGACAGATATAAGTCTTGGCTAAACTACACATAGTTCACAAATCATGTCTAGGGTTGAATTATGCTACTGACTACTCATGCTGCTAACACTGTAACTAATAAAAGAATTTTAAAAATACTGAGTGAACCCTTGTGTAGAACAGGTGTTTCAAGATACTGAAGTGTGCAGAGTTGGCCAAACTAATTCAGATGTTATATCTAATTTAGGAAAAACCCTCTTGTCATTCTCTCAACTTTCTTTCCTCAGCAAGCTGCTTTTAATTTCCTAAAGGTTTTAGATTAAAATGCTTCAAAGTAAAAAAGGACAAAGTACAGTGGCTAGGGCCTGAACAAGCCAGAGAATCATTGTGGAAGTAATTTTAGTTGCTTACAACCTTTGAGAGGCATAAAAATTTTTAATCATTCCAAGTGGATTTCTGCTTCAGGAATCCCAAACGTCAGGATCTAGAAACAAATGCACTCAAGACAAGATCTTCTGTACATTTTTCTCCACCAAGATTATTTTAAAATAAAAGGCTTTTTTTGTTATTACAGGATAACTTATTTAGTTTGTATTAAATAAAAGGCTTTCATTGCCTGATAACTTTCCATTTTATATCCCCAACTGCCCTCTTCGGTAAATGTTCTCTCATGGCGGTCCCTTCTGTGTTTGAAATGTTGTATTCTTTGAATAGAAGTCTCTATTAAGTTCTCATTATGAAAAGTATTTTTGGCAAAGTATTTTTAATGGCAACTGTGTCAAATTTGCATAGTATCCTCAAGCATACCGTACCTTTTGCTAGATCTACCTGAAGTGCACTAAATCACACACATGGAAATGAGGCCACTTCTTATCCTGGGCACTAAACATATGCTTTCCTAAATTTGTGCCAGGCCAAAAGATGCCAGTGCTCAAAAGTGTTAATTCTGTTAGTAAAAGAAGATTCAATGGTACATATCTCTATCAGATACTATTTTATATTTTACTTTATGTCAGCCAACTTAGAGAAACATTCCTCCTGTGTGTACCAGTTTACGTGTGAACCTGCATACTCTGCCTGGAATAATGTAAGAATTTTTTTGTCCAGGTCATAAAATAGTAGATCTACTCATCCTGTATCATCTTATTGTAGATATTAAAACTAACAGTATTTGTCTGACTTCTGCTATCACCCCAGTTTTGGAATCGGAGCATCAGATTCTTCTTGCTTAACTTGAGCCATATAAGCAATTGTTAGCTAGTTTAAAAATCAAATTCTGTCTCTGTGGTTAGCAAAGACAGTTCCTAGAGACTAGAAGCAGAGTAAGTTGAACAGACCTCTGGTTCCGTCTGTATCTTTCCATTGACTGGAGATGGAGCCTGTAGAGGTAATATGAACTTCAATATCTACATTTCAGGCACCTAAAGTTACAAGAGATTGTATTAATCAGTTTCTCAATGGATTAGTCAGGTGTTTAATCTAGAAAAACTATATTAAGATTTACTGTCCTCTTAAAACTCATAAACCTCTTTTTTGTATAACCAGCTCCTTTTTAATTATTTTTCTGATAGACTACTAGATAACTACTTGCTAAAACTCATCTTTATGGATCAGATAGGTGTCTGATTTTTTTGGTCGTTCTGCTCTATAACTCACATGTCTGTGGCTTGCATTTTGTCCATATTTAAGCTATGTGTGTATATGTCAATGCAATTGGAATATGACTCCTTAAAATCACATGTATGTGATGGAAGTTGTTCAGTGTAAGCAAAAAAAGTGGTATTATTCTGAAATCAATGTTAAATTATCATTTATTAAGCATTATGGAATGCTATTTTCTAGGTCATCTTTCAGACCAACAAAAACCCTAAGCTCCTTATTACCTGTGGACACTTAAGGTCTCGTTGTTTTTCAGCACTCTAAAATATAAACATGTAAGTGCCAGTATTCTAGCTTCATTCTGCCTCGTTCCATCTGCTAAAATTCTCCTACTAGTTCTATCAATATGTTTCAGTTGCTACCATGCAGCATATATGACACTGAGATTAGGCAACAGCTGACTGAACACAGTGTTTGAGTCTTGCAGGTGTTATGAGGATGGACTGGTATTTTTATAATTCTGCCTTTACTGGAGCCTTTTACCTTAAAGTGATCAGTGTCAACCTATCCGCCATGCCCTGAGGACTAGCGCAAACCTGAAATTACCTTTCCTGAATACTCATAACAAAAGATGATCCCTGTGAAAATGTGCAGACACTACAGATACAAGGCCTCATACCTAATTTTTCTCCCAAACCTTCCACAAGCTTCTCCAAGTACATGCTCTGAAGCAGATTTTTCGTCCCTCTTGCTCCACCCTACCTTGCCAGCAGAGACCTAAACTTACAGGACTTCACCATTTGTCGTCTCATCTCTAGCTCTCAGTTTCTCCGCGTCCACTCTTCTGTTTGCTATAAGTAAAACAGAACACACATTTTGTCCCAAATAATAAAAAAAAGGTATTAATCTGTTTTTGCACGTCTAAAAGAGGATTTTGTCAGAATTTAGATTCAGCACTGGCCTGTTATGAGGGCTTTAATCACTCACAGAGAAACTCTAAACTGTGCAGTGTTGTGTCAGAGTAGTAGGAACTGGTAACAGGATAAAGCAAACCAGCTGGCAACATGCAGAGGTGATGAAAAGGCCAAGGATAACACTAAGAGATCAGGTGTTACTATAGGGAGCTGACTTTTCCTGACAGTCTGGTCGATGTGGACACATTCAAAGGTTTGTCACATGTCTCCAGTCAAGAGGAGGAGTTCCCTCGCCCCTCCTTGTAATCCAAGGATCTCTTCCACAGTCTATACTAGGAAGACAGAGCAGATGCAGCTCGGTTAATAGCAAATATTTGGCAGAGGTGCAATCAGATAGTTGTTGCCTAAAAGTTTAACAGCTGTCAGTTGTTTAGAGAAGAGTAGAACCTCATGGCAAACATTTAATAGAGTATGGTCACACTAGGTTTTCATGGTCTAGGTTCAGTTACCCAAAATACAGCCTGAGGGTCAGCTTTAGCCTTTTGTTTGTCCCCAACCATGCACCTTTCAGCAAGAAAAGAGGGAAAACAGCTGCTTAGGCAAGTAGCTGGTCTTCCTGTATTTACCTCTTGTCAGACTCTGTTCTGACAAAAGTAAGACCCCATTGCTCATGTTATTCACCGATAAACTGACCTGGCCCATGGGGAATTGGTGTTCCACAGCAGAAGTTCAGAGGCCTTTAGCTGTTGAGTGCAGAGCCATTCTGTTATTTGTTTTGTTAATCTCTTGATTTGGCAGGCAGGCTAGTCCATCATCTTCTGTAGAAATGTGTGGAATAATACAATGATTTACTGTTTCAGAAATACTGAGATAAGCTGCTTGTTCTACTGGTCATAGCCAAAGACAGGCCAATGTGTACATGGGACATGACAGCAGTGTACTTATATTGATGTGTGGTTCTATTGCTGCATGTTGAATTGCTACATATAGACAAACTGGCAGTCGTTTTACCTATGATTATTTTCAATATGCTTCTCTTTGAAAAGTTTCAGAAGGAAGATGATGTAAATTATTTGTCCAACCCTGAAAATCCATGACAGAAGAGAAAGAAACACAAAGTATATTGTGTATTGAAGGCACAAGCTTATCTGTATGCACCATTCACACCACCGAAAGCATGACATTTAAGACTAAGCAAAGCCATCGGTTATGTAATTAGTTAACAGAGGCAAACATCCTGCCTGGAAAAACAAGAACAAAAGATGATTTGTTATATCTTTGCCATTCTCTTTAAGCAAATACGCTGCTTCAAATACAGCACTGCTGTACCAGTGTTCGTGTTCCTTCCTCACTAACAAAGCTGAGGTCGTGCTGCAGGACAATTCTCTTGTAGTGACATCAGATACATATGGCCTCAGAAGTAACATAATTGTCTGAAGAAAGTCCCAGTTACTAAAATTAGCTGTATAACCGCATTTATCAGGAGAGATTACTCTGTCAGTGATGCCATGCTGCTCCCTAGGAGACTTACATAACAGGTTTTTCTATTGCTAATAATTCTGATTTTGGAATTCTCTGATCATCTGGGTATAACACAAAACTTAAGCCTGCATTCAAGCAGAATTAACTGGATATAGAGATAGAAAGTTCCAATTACTTACATTAGCTGTATGTCTGCGTTTATGAGAGATTACTGTGTCAGTGATGCTGTGCTGGTCCCCACGGGACTTACCTAATAGGTTTCTGTGTCACTAATAATTATGATTTTGTGATCCTCTAATCTGCTGGGTATGACACAACACTTAAGCGCGTGTTCAGGCAGAACTAGCTGTAGAGAAGGAATTTGACTTCTGGCTCTACAGAAATAATAGTGTTTATGCACTTTCACACATAAACACTGCTGCTAAGACTACCTTACTTCAAACAAACTTATCCTCATTAGATCCAGTGTTCTATTTAAACACTAAAACACAATAGGCAGTGCATATTTGGGCAATCATTGCATGCATCGAATGATGTTTAACCACCCATCAAGCACAATAATCCCCTAGAAATGCATCAGCTGAAATACCGTATTGCTTTTATAGACTTGAACTCACAAAGAAATAGAGGGAAAACAGACTAAATGGGCACTGGCCTAAATACGGTGCTGCCACAGCCAAGCACAAGTCCTTGCTTATATCAAGCATTCTGGAGCCATTACAAAATTTGATGAAGTGTCCAAGGTATTCTCAGTAATCTCCCTAGTCAGAGCTAGTTCAGCA
>NW_009716378.1:28493-47528 GCF_000703405.1 Apaloderma vittatum
AAGAATACAGCACAATGTTAACTAAAAATCTGGTCAGTCTATATTTGTACGGATTCCATATTCATCTAGAAAGATCTGTGATAGAGAGCTACGGTTGCTGGTGTCTAGAAGAAACAGTCTGGTTGAAACATGCAGAGAATCATTGTTATCTTTATTTTCTTAAAAAAAAATGAAATTATGTCATGAATTCATATTAGCTAAAGGGGAGAGAGGAATGATTCCACTCAAATGTTAATGTGGACTTGACCTTGAACTTCATTGTTGTTTGTACTGACAGAAAGTGAAGAGTCAAAATAGTTCAAAGGAAAAATCAATTGAACAACTCATAAATGAGGCAGTTCTCAAGTTACTAGTAAATATGCAGTTTTCTCCTTTGCTATGTGCTTGTATTCATTTGTATTAGCAATAAACTGAAACTTTTCCAAGTTTATAGTCTTCTGTTGAAAAAGATACCATAGATAATCAGAACTAGATAAACATGGGCTACAGTTATCATTCTGATAATACGTGTGTATGTGGACATATTGATAACCTTTAATGAATTACAACCATTTGTACATGTAGCTATTGTATTGTATTTGTTACCTTGTACCAGGGCCTTGGTTAAGTCTTCAGCAGAATGATGCACACATAGGCTCAAGGCCACAATAAAATCAGAGATAAGGAGGATTCCATTGCTACTTTTCTTAGCATTAATCCCATCTGTTTGACAGCAGTCAAGGACTAAAAGGAAACAAAGTTTCTTGGATGTACTTTCTGAGGCTCTCAAGAGCAACAAAGTTTCTTGGAACTTGAACAGGCTGCTCAGATCCATTAGAGACAGAGGCTGGATACAAAGTAGACGATGGAGTCATTCTGAAGAAAGATAAGAATCTCGGTAAGAAGTCATCCATCCTATACTTTTTATTCTCTTGCCCCAACTAGTGGTGAATTATTAGTGACACTTTTCAAAAGAAAAACTTGGTTTTTGGACATTCCCATAAACTTTATTATTAACTAAGAGTGGATAGACTGCAGATCAATTAATCAACAGTCAGTAGCAGCTCTCTACAAGAGCACGATGGACTTTACTTGCAATCTTTACTTATACATTTGGCAGAGTCTTACAAGTATGAGACCCCAGAGGATTCCAGGACTGGAACTTAGTTTATTCCAGACTTCCTTCTTTCTGGTGAAATGTACTCCTGAAGAGAGATTTCTTTTTTTTTTTTTCTCCTCAGGCTGTCCATCAAGATTAGGATTCTACCTCCTTCTCTTATCAAATTGCTCTTAAGTGGGAGATAACTCATGAGAAAATGTTGCACTCTGTGCTAGATTCGCACCTAAATAATGTAAGGAAATCTGATAGTTCTGTAACAGGGAGTCAATCTGTATGGGTGAATAATGGAAAGCAGAATGATATAGAGGGGTTAAAAAGCTGTTTTCAGTATTCTATTGTACACGTACAAAACCCACGCCCACACATCCACCCCCTACACAATTCCACAATGGTTTGTGTTTGAAGGGACCTTCAAAGATCCTCTAGTCCACCCCCTCAACGGGAACAAAAATTGCTTAACCAGATCCTGCCTATTATCTAGGTAATACACATGTTATCAGAGATTTTTCTTTTAACAATTTTTTTTGAGGAATGACACTTGCATGCGTATATCAGCAGTCTAGAAAATAAATATTAGAAAAGTGTAGAAGGTATTAAATATCAGCTAAGGCTATAAACTTCAGATTGCCTGTTGTTTCTAAGAGATTTGTCCTGCTTCTGGTTGTCTATGCTTTAAATTGGTACTCTTTTATTGCTTAGTAATCCAAAAAGTAATAAGCCCGTCTGGCAAGAAGACCACTC
Source organism: Apaloderma vittatum (assembly GCF_000703405.1). NCBI lineage: Eukaryota > Metazoa > Chordata > Aves > Trogoniformes > Trogonidae > Apaloderma > Apaloderma vittatum. The sequence continues at coordinate 30,334 of NW_009716378.1, forward strand.
AAAAGAAGACAAGAAAGAAAGCCGAACACTCTTCTTCAGTGTAGTTTAAGTCTGAGTTTAGAGAAAAAGCACTGGGATTACAAGCCTCAAAGACACAGTCCATAGTACTTACTCTTTCCATTCATTCCCTACTCAGTGGTAAAACGGGACACTTCTGTAAAATCCTCAAGAGCTCTTCTCTCACCACTTCTATAGTTACTCACAAAGATTTTCCTATCTAGTTACATCTCTGCAAATATGCCCAATGGCAGCCCGTCCCATTTTCCCCGCTCACATGAGCCTTTTTAGTGAGCCCAAGGCTAACAGCAGATATAACTCTCAGATCAGTAGGTCATTTCTGAACCGAATTACACCAACAAAACTGAGATCAGAATTTGGGACTCGTAATGGTAAAGCCTCTACAGTGGTGTAAAATTAATGTGAGGAGAATCGAGCTCATTGATTTCAACAGAGCTTCTCATCAGAGTAAAGCCAACAGGACTGACCCTGGGAATCTTGTGACACAATGTTCCAGGAAGCAGCCTTTGTTTGCACACACTGTGGCTCTTATTTATTAATATGTGAGGCCAACAATGTCTATTGTCTCTTTTCATATTAGAATGTTGTCACATGAGCAGTTCAAGTCACACCAAGGATTGAAAGGCGAAGACAAGTGGTTCTCTCTGGCTCCAGCTGGAAACGCTGTGTATTTGAATACATTAATTCTCAACAAATGTCCCTTCAGATTAAATCACTCACAGATTATTCTTCTTTTTAATTAAAAATCACCGGAAACAACTATGGATAACTATAAGCAAGTTCACCCACCTAAACAAAGGAATGTTTTGTTAAGATCACCCAGGCATAATATATTTTTTAAATGTATTTTTAAAAAACATTTAACTGAATGATCCGAGTATTTGAAACTAGGTCACAGGTTATTTACTATGGTAAAATTTTAAAAATACCCACTTTGCTCCTGTACCACTTGGAATTTTAGAGTGCAGAAATACAGTTTTTACATGGAGTTTATTTTTCTGTTGTTTCAACAACTCATCTTTTTTTGTCCCCTTCTCACTAGTACAGTCTTAAAAAATACAAAGCCCATAAAATATTTAACCTTATTTACATGAACCCTACTATGTACAGTTTCGTCAGAGTTTTTTCAGTCTATAAACCTAGAACAATCTCTTCTTTTTTTTGCCTTGCAATTGCAGCTTTCTCCCCATATTTCAAGTGAATCAGTTTTGCATAACTACATCTATTATTCTATTCAAGAGAAGAAATGTGGCCTCTTGTAAATGGTATCAGGCTAACTTAAAATTAATGCAGATAAGCCTTCAGTTAGTGTCATAGTGCAAGCAGTAACATGGCTCCTATACATCTCACAATGGAATAAATGAAGAATAATAAAATTAAGGCAATGAAATACACAGGAATTATATCTAAGTTGTATTTCAAACAATTTAAACCATTGGCATGTGCACAGTACTGAGGAGATATTCTGTCCTGGGAAATACAGGAAGTTAGCAAGTACCTAGAAGTTATTTTCAGAAACGCCAAAGTGCATTCTCTTTTACAAAAATCTATTAAACACATAAATTCCAATCACTACATGCTCACCAGACACAGATTTTAATAGGAGTTATACACCAAAACATTTTTTTTTTATTTAAACCTTGAAAGACTAAACCATATTTTGTTTACTAAAGTCTGGGCTCAATAAGTAACTTAGACTTTAAAAATTTAATAGCTATGTCCATCATTACAATGCCACTAGGAACTTTGAAATGCCTTACATCCCATGTCTCGCTAAACATCCCATGTCGTCAGATTGTTGGCTCTCAACCTCGGTAAGAAAGAGAGTCAGGACACAGAAGAATACAGAAGATGTCTTTTTCAATTAAGATTATTTTATGCAAATTAGAGAAAATTCAGCTAGGTGCTGAAATATAGCCCAGAAAAAAAGAAAGCTTGTTCTATAAGAATAATACATTCCTTTATATAGACACTACTGAGTGGGTTGAGGCACCCATCTACTTTTGAAAGCTGAGAGATTTTACCGGTATTTACCAAGGCTGAATATAAGTAATTTTACACTTAGTTTACTGACTTCTGTGAACCCCATTCTAAGGTAAAAACTCCCTCCTGTGTCTGACACAGATGCTTATGTATCCAGCTGAGGACAGATAATTCCTTTAGATACTATATTCCCAAATGCTGAACATGCCAATGCCCTGAAATTTGTGGATGTATCTACCTCCCATTGACTTTAAAGGCTTTCAAAATCCTACTGTTTTGGATCCTTAGACATTTAAAAATCTTTACAAATCTTGCCTTACATTGCTTAGTTACTTAAGGCACTTCTGAATAGTTTTTTTCTAGCTTTGTTGTACCATTTAGACAATATTGTATATCAAATAACAAAGACCTCTGAAAAGCCAAAGGAATTTAGCCTTAACCTGATTTTTAAAACATATAACAATTCTCTCCCTTTCTCTTTCATGACCTAGGGCTCTATGGAGACAGAAAGGGAAGGCACAGAGCCAGGAAATAGCTTATCTAAGTACTCTGAGTCTTTCATAAATCAGCAGTATTACCACTGGAGAATGAAGCTAGGAGAAGAATAATGCCAGCATCACTGAATTGCAGACACAGTGCATCCTCCTGGTAGAGGAGAGTAGTGTTATTACATGGCAAATAATGCAGCTTAGAAGGAGTTAAAAAACAGGGTTACAGCTTCTTGTGGCTACTCTGAAATGTACATCACTGGATGAGAGGAAACTCTATAACTTCACTAGACATATGAAGAAGTGGTTTCTTAAAGTCTGCCCATGATTTTGCTGAAGTGAGCAGAAGATTTATCATTGCCTTCTCAGGAATTCGGGACCAGTGCATGTTTTTTTTAATACACCAAAGACTTGCCAACTTCTCTTTTAGAAGCTGCCACTCTCAAAAACCATGTACAGCAGATGAATAAAATTCCAGAGATTTTTGTTACACAAGCAACTACCATATTTTATAATAGTTACGCAACAGAAATATCACTGTGGAAGGGCCATGTTCTTTTAGATTCTCATCACATGCTGTTGAAGTCTTTGTGAGCTTTGCCACTGACTGGGCTCTGCATCATGTTCTTACTGCTAGAATCATTCTGCAGTGATATACAAGGTAGTTGGCAAGGAAGAACAGTGGCACCCAGTGGTGATTTGCTTTTTCTTTTCAAAATATGTTCTTCTGACAGACTTTTTCCGTAGTTTTTTATGAGCAGATGCCCCATATAGCCTAGTTTACACAAAGAATATACAGACATCTATGCATATGTTATACAACAGTATGCATACATTCACATACTGTAATTCGTAAAGTAAAAGGTGGTTGTCTTTTTACTTTATTATAACAAATAAGTGGTGAAAATACTCTCACTTATTCTAGAAGAATTTTGTCTTCCATTTCACCTTTTTTCTGCCAAACTTCACAATTTTGAAAAAAAAAGTTGTTTAAAAAAAGACGTAGTATTTTTTAACAGTGAGATTTGTATTTCATAAAAATCTTCTTTGGCACTGATTCATATTCCAGGTTATTAATAACTCAACTCAAAGTATATTTATTTGTGAGCCACTTAGAAAGCACTTCAGATTGTTCCTTGGACTTGGTTACGGTATCCAAGCCAAACTTCTCTTGAATGTTACCTACTTTCTTACTACTTTTACCTGGTATAGTGCAGGATGTACTGAGCTGCCTACATTTTTGGCTATGTGGTCATTACATATATGCTGCATCTATACTATTAGCTTAAATGTAGTCAGGGTTTTATCTGATGCTGGAACAAAATGAGGAGAGGTGGCTTCTACATACTGTTAAATACTTTAGTCTCAAAACCACAGGGACTGTAAGCAAGACACTTGGTTTTGACCCATAGCCCTTGGTAGTTACTGAAGATAAAGCAGGAATTATTAAAAAGAATTAAGTGGCTTGGGACATAACTATACCAGATATCAGTATATCAATTTATTTGGATGGACAATGCAGGGCTGATGCCTCAGACTTAATTTTTAAACATATATGTATCCCATAATACTACTACAAAGACTTCAAGATTTCTGAAGTCCAAGGTGGTTCTGTCATGTCTGAATGTGCTTTACAAGGCTGCAGGATAATGGTGGAGGCTGAGATCTAAAACGAATGAGAAGTCCTGGAGTAGAAAACTTCAGACTGAAAGTCAGAAAAAAAGTTATTTGGCCCTTGCTTGAGTGAGAGACTTGTAAACAAAGGATCAAGAATCAGATTTATATAATGTTTTAATTTTATGTTTTGTCTAGGTTACAACCCTTTGTTTATAAAAAAATGTGGGTAATAAGATGGAGAAGAGTATGTTATTGAAACAGTGCCTGAAAACTTGGGCAAACTAACTGCTGTATCAGGGGGAACAGTACTTAATCAGTACATTTCAGTACTTGAGATTTGTTCTGTAAGACCAAAATCACAGAAGAAGAGAAGAAGCTTCATGGGCTGGGTGCATGACAGCACATAGCAATGGGTAAGATGCATCTTGCCTCCTTTGCCATCCAGCAAAATAGATAATGGAGCCCTGGGATTTGATAACTGCATTTTAGAACTGGAACGTCACTAGAAGAGGAGAAGGGGAGGAGACAGCTGTCCAAGTAGCTGCGCAATGAAGAATTGTGAAGGCAGACTTCCTTAAGGAAAAGGAATAACACACTGTTGCCCTTTCCTTTCCTTTCCTTTCCTTTCCTTTCCTTTCCTTTCCTTTCCTTTCCTTTCCTTTCCTTTCCTTTCCTTTCCTTTCCTTTCCTTTCCTTTCCTTTCCTTTCCTTTCCTTTCCTTTCCTTTCCTTTCCTTTCCAGTATTGTAAAAGACTTCATTATTCTTCTTGAGTGAGAGTTTGTAGTTGATTGCCCACAAAGACAATCTTTCCATTTACTCACATTTCAGAAAGGGAGGTTAAGCTGCTGTTTATTAGAGGTCACTGAATGAGAAAACCATAACAAATTGGTACATCTATGTTTCACCTGATTTCTTTGGTAAAATCATATGAACTTGACATCATATGTGGCTTTTGTTAATTTTAGTAAGCAAAGCAAACCTTTCTAAACTCTTACACTGCTGTAATATTTTCTGCCTCATATGCCAAGTGCTGCCAAGTTCTGCGGCGCAGACAGAGTATGCATATTAATTCAGCAAGACATTCTTTATTTGAAATGTTAGGCTTGTTTTCCAAACAGTATCACACAGGTAAAATATCAGATTCGAGTAAGGAGTGCTGTGTCATGTATGTGTTTGCAATCACAGTCTTATAAGACCTGTGTTTTCACCTAAGCAGTACTACAAATATGCACGATGACTGTAACTCCACTGTTCAGAATATCAAATGCTAGGTAATTGTGCTGACAGCTTGTGAGAAAGCAGTGCTGTTGACCTCAATTACTACAATCTGATTAAGAAGCAAACAAAATGAAATTCACTCACAGTCAAAAATTTGTAATTTCCTGTCAATGTAAATTAACTGATGCTAGCAGTTCTGGCTAAGGCTACTGAAGAGGACTCATATCTGATCCAGCAAATTTCTGAAGTTAACATCAAAATTGTCATCATAACACTGGCTCAGTAAATTGAGATTTCTTATATCTTAACAACATACTGCTTTCAAATCAATAGGATATCTAAGCAGTATATGACAAAAAGATAAAAATGGCAGGCTCAAAAGATATGTGATAGGTTCCTGTTCTCACTTCAGTGTCCAGAAAGATAATGGAGCATACCCTTCTGAAAGTTCTGCTAAGGAACATGGAAAATGAGCACGTGTTTGGTGACAACAAACATAGCTTCACCAAGGGCAAATCCTGCCTGAAAAATCTGATGGCCTGTTATGATGGGGGTATAATATTGCTGGTAAAGCAAAGAGCAGCTGACATCACTTTTCTGGATCTGTGCAATTAGTTCAACACTGTCATGCATGACAACCTGGTTTCTAAATTGGAAAAACGTGAATTTGATGGATGGACCACTCACTGAGTAAGGAATTGGCTAGATTGCCACTTTAAAAGAGCTGCAATCAATGACTCAATGTCCAAATGGAGACCTGTGACAAGTGCCTTTCCTCAGGGACTGGTGCTGGGACAAGTGTTGTTTAATATCTTTGTCAGACACATGGAGAGTGGAATCAAGTGCACCCTCAGCAAGTTTGCTGACAACGCCAAACTGTGTGGTGTAGTCGATACCCCATCCAGAGGGACCTGGAGAGGCTGGAGAGGTGGGCCTGTGTAAATCTCATGAAGTTCAACAAAGCCAAGTGCAAGGCCCTGCACTTGGGTCGGGACAATCCCAAGCACAAACACAGGCTGGCTGATGAGTGGATTTAGAAAAGCCCTGCGGAGAAGGTCTTGGGCGTGATGGTTGATGAGAGGCTCAACATGAGCCAGCAATGTGTGAGATCCTACCTGGGGTACTGTGTTCAGCTCTGGAGCCCTTAACACAGAAAGGAGTGGGTCCAGAGGAAGCCACAAAGATGATCAGAGGGCTGGAGCACCTCTCCTATGAGGACAGGCTGAGAGTGTTGGGGTTGTTCAGTCTAGAGAAAGGAGGGCTCTGGGGAGACCTTAAGAGGCCTTACAATACCTGAAGGGGGCCTACAGGAAAGCTGGAGAGGGACTATTTATAAGGATGTAGTAATAAGAAAAAGAGTAATGGCTTTAAACTGAAACAGGACACATTTAGATTAGGCATTAGGATGAAGTTCTTTGTGGTGAGGGTCTTGAGACCCTGGAACAGATTTCTCAGAAAAATTGTGTACACCCCCTCCCTGGAAGCATTCAGGGCCAGGCTGAATGAGGCTTTGAGCAACCTGGTCTAGTACGAGGTGGCCCTGCCCATAGCAGAGGGTTGAAACTAGATGATCTTTAAGGTACTTTCCAACTCAAACCATTCTATGATTCTATGATTCTATGATTCTATGATTCTATGATTCTATGATTCTATGATTCTATGATTCTATGATTCTATGATTCTATGATTCTATGATTCTATTTTTGAAAATAGAACCTTGAAAATAATGTTCCTGAGAACTTACACTTACCTAAAAGAGCTTAATAGAAAAATGAGGAAATTCCTCTAGTTCTCACAGCCAGTTAAGTACTTGGGATACTCACTATGCTGACAGAGTTCCAGCTTCCAGAAATGCCAAGAGTTGCTCTTGATTCCATTGACACTGGGGAGAACTGCCACTAGCTTTAGTTTACTCCCTTTCATCTGCTAAATGCAAACAAATCAGCACTGCTAGTAAATGTTCACAGTGACAGACATCAGTACTAGAGAGAATCAGTTTCCAAGCCAAGATCAGTGTCAGACCTATGGACAGAGGGACTCACCTGGTTAAAAGCTCTTTAGATAAAGAACTATATGCTCAAAAGCATTTAGATAAAGAACTGCAGCTACCAGTTTGCCAAATGTCAGTGTCTGGAGTTTCTTTCTTCAATGAAAATAAACATTTAGATAATTTTTTTTTAAAACCTTCAAAATGCCTCCTGGAGATAAATACTGTCTATGAGCTCACAGCTTTTTCCAGATGTAATTAAGATACCATATTCAAAGAATACATTTCTGAAAGAATATAAACAACACAGAAGTTTTTGAAATAGTTATATTAGTAGCTACAATAATTACAGCCTTAAGTGTTACAGAATTATCTTCTGGGAATATATGCAGTAATTTTCTATTTGCTGTTTTACTAGTAAAAATTGTGCAAAAGTTGATTTTCCTAAATCTAGATAAATGCAAGTCTTATGCATAAAAAATAACTCAATAATATGCAGTAGATATTTGAAATAAGAATTTCATAACTCACTAGGGTCTAGAATTGTAGAATTCTAGAATGGTTTGTGTTGAAAGGGACCCTCAAAGATCATCTGTTCCAACCCCCTTGCTGTGGGCAGCGAAATTCTCCTCTAGATCATGTTGCTTTAAGCCCCATTCAACCTGGCCTTGACCACTTCCAGGTAGGGGGCATCCATAACCTCTCTGGACAACCGGTTCCGGGGTGTCACCACCCTCAGGGTAAAAAATGTTCTCCTAGCATCTGTTCTAAATCTACCCTCTTTCAGTCTGAAACCATTGCCCCTTGTCCTGTCACCACAGACTGGGGTAAAATGTTTATCTCAGTCTTTCTCATAAGCCCATTTTCTATACTGAAAGGCTGCAGTAAAGTCGCCACAGAGTCTTCTCTTCTCTAGCCTGAACAACTGCAGTTCTCTCAGCTTTTCATCACAGGACATGTGTTCCAGCTCTCCAAAAGGATACATGATATCCATTAATTCTCCTTGAAATTGAAGTAAATGGAAAGACTGATGTTTTCATAGCTAAATTTTTGACTCTCTGTGAATAAATTGGCTTAGGCTTGATAAAATAAGAGAATAAACTTTTCCAAATTTAAATTCATAAATGAGCTATCAACATATCCATACTGCATCTCAGTTTAAAACATCCAAAGTTTGAGATGTTCAGGTCAGGCCCTGAATTATTCAGATCTCTCATTCATAAAGTATGTTAGCAAATATAGGACATACTTCTTCATCAGCGCTGGACAGAAGTTATGCTCCAGAGTTGGCAAATCAACAAAGCTGTACTTGAAAAGATGAACACAAGCCAAATCAAAATTATAGAAAGCTTTAAGATTACTGAAAACATTCCACAATAGGCCCTACATCACTGAGGCATTTCAAGACTCTCAGTGCTGCGCATAGTGGCCAGTTGGAAGTTTGTGAAATTGTGTTTTTAGTCCTTTTAAGAGAGCATTTATGCCAAAAAGAAGAGAGCCTCTCTGGTTCTCTCTAGAGCGACCAGGGTACACTTTGGTCAGAAGTGTAGTACTCATGATTTAATGACCATGGTTCATACCACTGGAACAAAGAATGAACTCAATAAAATATAGATACCTCCTGGATATACAGATATGGAGCAAATTCAGAGTCAGCAATGTTTTAATCTGTAGTGGCAAAATAAAGCATAGGCTGAAAGCCACAGAGCATAGTACTGATCAAAATGCTTGAAAGAGCTTAGAATGGACTAATCTGCATTAGCAGAAAGATAAAGTAGGTCTTTCACTAACTGGAGATCCATCAGCAGTGGATGATTACTGAAAGAATTTGATTAAACTTTAAATCCATGCCTATTTAAACTTTTCCAAGGTCTGTTTTATGCAGTTTTTATGCCTCGATGCTGTTTCATAGTACAGTTAGAGGAGCAGTGTCTAAAATACAGTCAAGAAAAGGCAGCCTGTGAACAAGATTGCGTCTTATTTTGGGTAATTGCCAAACAACTCTTAAGCATTGTAATTTTATTTTAAAGTTCTGCCTTGAAAAAAGATCTGCGTTGAAAAAAATCCTTGAAAAAGTAATGAGGGAAAATGTCGAAAGCTAAAATTACAGGTCATTCAGTGGGCTCAGGTAGAATCCTCTGCAGAAGAGTATTTCTCAGTATGGTCTAACAGTTCTGTTTGGACTTGAGAAGATTATGGTGAATGGTAAATTTTCATTTCATTATGCCAAGACCACATAGAAATGTTGTCATTGATCCCACACATAGGTAGCTATTTTGTCAAAGTTCTGTCACGTATCTCCCAATTTTGGTGCTGAAGAGGATCTTTTAAGTAAAAAACTCCACCAGATACTCAAATTTTAGCTCAGGAAATGAGTCCAGTGCAGTTCTATACTTTTCTGCACATCTCTGCTTCATGAACTGCAATTTCTTTGTGAGGAAAATTTCAGATTTTCAGTCTTGGTCTTCAAAGCTACTATGTCCAATAGAAAAAGGAATGCTACTAACACTGGTAATTTGGGCAAAAGAGGAATGAAGATGGAATGTACTTCCACAGCAAAGAAATTCTGTTGGAATTTAGATGCATTTGAAAGACATATGCAGGGGAAAAAAAAGGAAAAAAAAAGAAGATATGCGTTTGTAAAGCATATTGGAAAAAATGATGTCAGGAACTGAAGAAAAGAAAGATCTAGAAATGAACCAGAAATTTAGAAGAAGAACTGTGGTGAAGAGGGTGAGAACCCTCAATTCAAGGAAAGAAGTTTCTGAAGTGCAAATCTCCTCCATTATCCCCTGCAACACCCACAACAAAAAAACTAGAGGTCTATTGCACCATTCTTCATTATTCTTCTTCTCCGGACTTCTCCATTCTTGTTCCTCTCATCCTGCCCCCCATGCCCCCACACCCTGCCAAAGGAAAAAAAAAAAAGGGCTTGAAAATACTGCTATCTGGTCTAGGCTACCAAATCTTATCAAGAATGTAGTTACAGACTGTTTTGCTTGCTTCAAGTTCTTAAACAAAAGTAAGTAGGTTTGTTTGACAAATCCATGGTTTGACTAATAAAAATCTTGACAGAACATGCTTAAAACTCTTGATACTGATACTATAAATTCTTGAAGCCGTTCAACTTAATATTACAAGGCAGTCTAACAGAATATCAAGTGCTTTATAATATAGAGATGGAACATACTGATTTAATATTACTTCATTGTTAACAAAGAACAATTCACTATTGACAGTGTTTCTGTTAGGGTTTAGGCATATATTGTCTTAGGACTGTTGCTAAATTTCTTAATAACAATAAAGTAGATTTTTTTTGTTGATAAACTCTGTCCATCAAACAACAGTTCTATTCATACAGCCGAATAGAAAATGTCTATATTTGGAAACAAGGAACATAAACTGCTATGATATCACGCTGAATTATAGCCTCAGCAAAAGAGCAGAAAAGATGTGTCATAGAAAGATGCATATGCTGGTAGCAATTATTTTTCAGACAAGTACTCTGATAATATTATATTCAGACAAAGATATTTTCCTATCATAGTAATTACGTTCACACTCAGAATTTTATTTCTAGTGGTAATGGTATAGATTCATAGGACAAATGTTCTGGCAGCTTGGGATAGTCAACACAGGCAGAGCATGAAGATAAGGGACATTTTCAATCAGCTTTGGTGTATTTAGCTGACAATCATCCCAAAGCCAGTCTAAGAAAATATCAGTTTGGAATACATAGAGTTTACTAGTTTGTGAGCCCTGGCACGTGAACACAGCTAAACAGCTAAACCACCTCCAGAATCAGCTTGGAACTTTAGTGATTTTTCAGAAACATCCAAGACAAGAAGTGTGGAAGATCTGGGAAGATTTTTCATGTACTTGCCACTGCTCTAGTTTATAAGTCCGATATAAAAAGACATAGTAAATATCACTTGGACTGTGTCTGCAATTTTATTGCCTTTCATTCACACAAAAATGTCTTACCAGAGCCAGAGTTCTGGAATGTCTTCTGCAAGAAGGCCTTGCAGAGCTGAGTGTGGGTGCTTTGTGTGTACCAGTTTTCATATTATCCAGATATTTCTGCTGTTTAAGGTATCTATGTCCCTAACTACCCTTGACTATAGACAGATGACTATAATCTCTTCCTTCTATTTCTCTAGTTCCTCAGTCATTAGGGTCAAAGAAAAACTCACACCGTTTTTCTGCTTTCTCCAACCTGGGCTAGAAAAACTCAATTACTTTAAAAAAAATGTATATTCAAAATCTCTTTGACACAATTACTCTAACACCTCTTCAATGGCAAGCTCTTTATGCAAAGACTTAAGCTGGTCATTCTACCTACCCAAGGCATTGCCAGAAAAAAAAGTGGTGTAACCCTTCATGTCTTCCATGTAGTAATACCGTTAATACATTGGCTATATACTCTTTCCTTAACTAACACTTTACATCTTCACAGAATCACAGAATACTAGAAGTTGGAAAGGACCTGGAAAGATCACCTAGTCCAACCCCCCTGCCAGAGCAGGATCACCTACAGTAGGTCACACAGGAACGTGTCCAGGCAGGCTTTGAATGTCTCAAGAGAAACTCCACAGCCTCACTGGGCAGCCTGTGCCAGTGCTCTGTCAACCTCACAGTTTCCTAATGTTTTTGTGGAACCTCTATATTCCAGCTTGTATCCATTGCCTCTTGTCCTGCCATTGGACATCACTGAAAAGAGCCTGGCTCCGTCCTCCTGACACTCACCCTTGACATATTTACAAACACTGATGAGGTCACCCCTCAGCCTCTTCTCCAAGCTAAAGAGACCCAGCTCCTTCAGCCTTTCCTCATCAGGGAGATGTTCCACTCTCTCCATCATCTCTGTGGCTCTGTGCTGGACTCTCTCCAGCAGTTCCCTGTCTCTCTTGAGCTGAGGGGCTCAGAATTGGGCACAATATTCCAGATGTGACCTCACCAGGGCAGAGCAGAGGGGCAGGGGGACCTCTCTCGACCTACTAGCTACTCGCCTTCTAATACACCCCAGGATGCCATTGGCCTTCTTGGCCATGAGAGCACATTGCTGGCTCATGGGCATCCTGCTGTCCACCAGAACCCCCAGGTCACTTTCCCCTACCCAGTTTCCAACATATACTGGCACATAGGGTTGCTCTTCACTCATATTTGTTTTGTAATTCACTGAAGCCTATATATTCTTTTCTACACCAGTCCTACCTGGGGAGTTATTTTTCATTTTGCAAGGATGCTCCCTAATGATAATGTTTTACATTGTGTATACGTAGCTTATCTTTTTTGAATTTCAACTACCTGATTTTAGAACATGTTTTCACCAATCTCTGAATTTCACTGTGCTTGTGAATCTGCATAACTCATTGTTGCTCATGGATCCTAAGTGCACTCCTCTGTCATTAGAGGAGTTATTAACAATATGAGTAAGATCTGGAAAAGATCAGACTGTCTCCCAATTGACCAGACTTATCCCAGATCTACATACCTCCATAAACTTGAGATGTTCCCCAGTGTGACAGAAAGTTATTGAAAACTTGCTTAAGTGCTGGGATACAACCAGGTATTTTCATGAAGATTTATTTCCTTAGTTGATCAGGAAAATGTTACACAGAGCTGATAGAAGTCTTACTGAAATCAAGGCAGACTTTCCCTGTCCTCTTTGCTAGATATGCTGCCTAAGAAAAACATTGGATATGACTTTTACTTGGCTACAAGTATGCTGACTATCTTTTATGGCTTTACTATTCCTTAAATGCTTGTAAATTTTCGTATTTTTCCATTATATTTCTGGATATCTAAGCTGATTGGCTTGTAATTCCCAAGATACTTCCTCTTCCCTCAAAATGTACTATTTGTCCTTCTTCAGTGCACTAGAATCTCTCTCTGACTTTCCTGAGTTGTCTGTAATGGTCTGGAACCTCTCATCTAAATCTTCAAACTTCCTGACATACATTTTATATAATCTTCTATTTTTGCTTTTTTCTCATCTCACCTTTTTTTTCTATATCTTCATTGAAATGTATACAAACATCCAGCTCTTTTCTAACCTGCATTTTAAAGACACATCATAAATTGTTACATTTCTATCATATAAATTTTATTTAGACAAATGTAAGTGATACATTACACTACATGAAATGGTAGACCAGATACCTTATCATAAGTACTATGGCAGTAATAAATGCTTAAAAGCAGAAATGGGGAAAAAAAAAAGAAAAAAACTATATATGGACAGTGGCCAACTACTGTCCCACACCCATACTGGCACAATAATCTGTGCAACCATTTTTCCTGGTGATGCCATTCTTCTTTCCTCCCATCATATAACCAAATGCTGGCAGCTGGTAACACAATCAGGACACACAAATGTATCAGGAGCTTAGTCCAGAGCACTACATGACAAGGACATGTTTTGTCATGTGTTTGTGAATGCCTACATTTTGGTCTAGAGATGGGCACAAGGACCTATTTTTAAAGTGGATCCACCTCTTTCAAACACTTAGTAGAAAGGTATCCAGAGCAGAAGGAAAACAAAAACTTTGATGCCTTTTCAGCTGATGGAATTACAGATATCTTTCTTGTTAAATCCCTCTTTCCTCTGCCACTATTCTTAAACAATTAAGAGTTTGGCTGGAACTAAAACAATTAAGTCATTATTTTCTGAGAAAATGTTCCTGGCAAACTAAACTGTAAATGAACTGCTAATGTAATTTAAGATAATGAAGATTTATACTTACTTATCTCACACACATTTTTTCCATATTTTTGTGTCATTACAGTCTTCACAGAATAAAATGAGTTGAAAGTTAGCAAGGCTTCATAGAAACCAATTACTTCTTGTAATTTTTAGAAATCATATGATAGGATTAATTTTTGATAAATAGTATGAAGTATGAAGGAGGAATTATAACCTGATCTAGAAGGACTGTAAGAATACAAATAAGCAGATTTCAAACTTCGTCTGCAGTACATGGCTATGTCCAATGTGAAGATGAACAATTGCTGGGATGTATCAAGAGAAGCGTGGTCAGCAGGTCAAGAGAGGTGATTCTCCCCCTATACTCTGCTCTTGTGAGACCCCACCTCGAATACTGAGTCCAGTTCTGGTGTCCCCACCATAAGAGGGATGTGGATCTGTTGGAGCGTGTTCAGAGGAGGGCCACAAGGATGATCCAGGGGCTGGAGCACCTCTGCTACAAGGACAGGCTGCGGGAGCTGAGACTGTTCAGTCTGGAAAAGAGAAGACTTTAGGGGGACCTAATAGGTGCCTTCCAGTACCTGAAGGGAACCTACAGGAGGGCTGGGGAGGGACTTTTTACAAGAGTGTCCACTGATAGGACAAGGGGAAACGGGTTTAAGTTGAAGGAGAATAGATTTAGATTGGACCTTAGGAAGAAATTCTTCAGTACGAGGGCAGCAAGACTTTGGAATAAATTGCCCAGAGATGTTGTGGCTGCCCCCTCCCTGGAGGTGTTCAAGGCCAAGTTGGACGGAGCCTTGAGTAGCCCGATCTAGTTGAGAGGCGTCCCTGCCCATGACAGGGAGGTTGGATTAGATGATCTCTAAGGTCCCTTCCAGCCTAGGCCATTCTATGATTCTGTGATTCTATGATTCTTATAAAATGGAAATCACCCATTCCTTCTGTGTACACCAACAGGAACAAAAAGATGAATATGTTTTAAACATCAAAAATTTCTCTGCATGTCTCTGTATACAGAATATATGTATAGCAGCTGAATGTCAATGATTTAGGAGTGGACTCATTTCCTGTATTTGACCTGTGTGGCACTCTCATACTGTAATCCCACCAGTTCAGTTCAGTAAAATTTAAGTTAAGCACGTGTCTAGGTACAGGCTGCTGCTGTATGGCAGGTCTGCACAGAAATGTCATTACTACCACCCAGAACATAAAGGAAGATGCACCCATGGTGACTGTAGCCTCAAGGCTCTGCCATCACGTGATGTACTTGAGCGCGAAGGAATAGGAATACATTTCTGAAAAACTCACGTGTTCTTGAGCAATGTGCATGTATTTAATACATTACCTTGCATAACACAAAGCACAAAACTAGCCATTCACAGCATCCATCACACTGTGCCTGCAAAGGTGAGTTTCTGTCAAAGAATTTAGGAAAACCGCAAAATATATTTGCGTTCTCTGGAAGTACATAGAAAGCCAGCACTCAGACCTAATGACACAGAGAATTAGTTGATAATGGGCCTGGGCCAAAGCTAATAAATTTTAGTGAAAAACTGTATTTACCTTCCATTTATTTACCTTGCATGAATTCTGCTAGTCCACTAGGCATATTAGTTTGTTTTTCTCTGTTGCCTTGTAGCTAACATCTGTATCTAAGGAAGGTTTTGTTCCACTGATATTATAATCTCCTTGTAGGATGGAAACTAAATTATTTAACTTAGATTTCCTAGATTAAACTAGATTTCCACTGTATTGATGTGACTGTATTACTCTAGACTTCAGTTTCTAAAACATTAGAATTTACCCTTGTTGCCTGAAATAGCATAGTTAAGGGCATTTTTATAATTAGTTATAGCAAAGTTTCACAGTTATACCAAGGCCAGATCCATTCTAATATCTCATTTTTATGAGGAAAAGATTATTTTATTTATTCGTCATGTTACTTTAGTATCGCTTATGGAAGCACTGTTTACGTTATATTGACATATTCAGTTTCATTATAAAAGCCTGACCTGCACTGTTAAGTTATTTGTTAGCTTCTTCCTCTTGTGTGGTAGATTGTGTTATCTTTAAAACTTCATATCTATAAAAATGTTCCTCAGTTAACTGCACAGTGTGAAATAAGGCATATCCAACATCAGACTTTTTTAAATTTCAAGATTTCAGAGTAACAATGAATAAGCAGATATGTTTTGGGGAAGGACATGGAAGAGAAAGAAAAATAATAGAAGGAAAAATGGGGAAAAAATTAAATAAATTGAAGCTTACAATAAGATATTGTACTTTTTTTTTCTATTGCCCTCCCCCACCACACTTCCTGATGAGAGACAGCTGACCTAAAAGAAAGATGAGCCTGCTTTAATCCTGGACAGTGATTGAGCCTTATACCTTCTGGTGTCCAGAAAAGTAGGACAGTGAACTATCACTCTGTTTTATTTTTATTGCCACTTTTAAACAAGTAACTCTGCCCCAAAAAAGACTTAGATTTCTCTGTTCTTCTTCATGTGTGTTCATTTTCACTCACCTTCAAACAGCCACTACCTAAATACAACACTCACTGGATATGAACTAGTCTCTCAACATCTCTTTAAAGATTAGTTTTCTTCAAGAGTTTAATTTTCCCCATTTTCTTGAATTTCAGGCTCCAAAGTAAAATTTATTATCCAAACTGCAAACTCATGTGTTATAAAGAAAACAGTGAGTGAAAGGAACATGAGGAAAAGTTTACAATTAAACAGAAAATAGAATAAGTCACAGAAAAGATATATACCTTTTTTTTTTTTGTCAAAAGAAGTCTTCTTCTGTTCAGGGTTACACACATAACTCTGATGTCATGGACTGAAGGGTGGAAAATGCCACATATGTTCTAATATCTAGATGAAACTAGATACCATTTTATTGGTATGCAACATTCCATTTTAAGTAGGTAATGGGAATCAGAGATATTTTGCCATGAGCAGAGACATTTACTGTCTTTTCTAGTCTGTCATATCATTAGCGTACCCTAAATGGATATTTCCTCTGCCAAGCAACTTAGGATAGAACAAAACTATGGAAAATATAGTGATGATTACAGTTAAATATAGTCATTGCTTCACCTTCGGAAGACCATACCAGCGAAGTACAGGAAAATCATAAGAGGACAGAAGCATGGGGGAAAGAGGCTGAAAACGA
>NW_009716378.1:47559-73515 GCF_000703405.1 Apaloderma vittatum
AATGTTATGCCACAGCTGATTAGTAAAATCTCTACTGGTAAAACAAACAAGACACTGGAAAACTAGACACTTCTCAAGACAACAAAAAGCAATCAAAATTCACAGACCAACCCAGTCCTGTGTTATGTAAGGCACTTATGACAGGCATGCTACACCTGACACTTGACTGTGGTGTTTAAATGCCAAAGGCAAAGAGATGTCTTGATGAAAGCAAAGTATTTTATGCTTCCACATTTCTTTCCTCTCTCAGTAAGGAAAAAAATTCACACAAGAAGTTCCAAATAACCAACAACTTTTTTTGATCCAGTATGAAGGAGAACATACGGGTTATGATAAGTAGAAATAGGAAAATGCTGGTTTTCAAAATATACAGATTCTATACATAGCAAACGGCAAAATGGAACTTCTTCCCTGGGCTTGAATGACGAGACATAGGCCAAAAGCTGATTAAACCAGCACATAATAGTCTAAGGAAAATTAAAGGTAAGAATTTTAGCTGTCAGCCAGTTCCATTCTCTGGGAGTCAAGAGAGATACATCAGCTCTGCAGCAACAAGGGACTAGCTCTAAAACTTCAGTAACATATTAAAAGCTAGATTTTCCATAACCTCCAGTGGTCTGGTTATCACGAAGCTGTTCAATGTGACTTTTTTTCCCATGAGAAAAATTCATTTGTGCAGATTGCAGGACGTCACTTTACTTTGGACAGGAGCATGGAGGATGTGAGCAGTGACTGTCCTCAGAAGAGAGTGTTTGCTTTCAAATTGTGAGAAAACAGAGGAGACATGACAGAAGGCGATTCTTAAATAAGTTACAAGCTACGAGGTGTAAAGTAAGAGAAGTGACTTTTCAGAAGTCTCAGATGTCATATACTGAACATATGTCCTGCTATTTTTGTCTCCTTCGCACTAACTACTGTAGCAGGATCAGTGGTCTTGAGTTATTATTGATGTCTGAGAAGGGCAGACTAACTCTGAAGGACAAAGATGTTATGCCAGTACTACGTGGTTTTAGGTGAGGGAACTTGCCTTTAGAAGTGGAATGCCAATTCCATTGCTTATCTTAGTGAGTAGAGCACGAGGCCCAAAAATGCAACAAAGCCTTGTTTATCCAACCCGTGGTTTCCTTTTGTACAAAGAGATGTCTGTTCAATATGCTAGGAAAATTAAATATATTTGAACAAATTTTTTGGCCGACATATGCACAATTCATACTGACTATCAAAATTCACTCATACTCTCCCTTGAAATGTCTACGATTTCATAAAATTTTAAATATTACCAGTGCCTATGTACCAACAATTAAAAACTTTGATTTAGTACATGACTTTCCAGCATAAAAAATTAAGACTAGCATTTATACCTACCTCTAGTAGCCAACTGAATTCAAGAGGAAAATTCAGGTTAGACCCTTCTAAAATTTATGAAAGCCTTTCACCTTTATGAAATACACACTTCCAAAATCTGAAGCAATTTTACTGATCTCTCCTCATACCTGAAAAACTCAACTGTTCAGGATGAATCTCTCCACACCACAATTCTAGTGCTTGTCCAGATTCGGTGTCCAAGCTAATTTCACGCTGACTCAATTTAGATCAAATGAGAGGTATAGCCACTTACTGTCGTTATGTGGTAAGTGACATTTGTAGTCCAAAGAAAAAAGTCATAAGCAAAATATTTTCCATTGTTCAGTAGTCTGATAACTCCAGGTATCTAGGATACTATTTCCTAATTATAAATTATTAGAAAGGTCATATGCCAAATTAAAAGGTGATGAGTGATAGCACACTGAGGTGATATTTCATATTGACATACATGAGCTAAACTTGTTCTGCCCATGCTTTAAGCAGTAGCCAGTGTGAAAGGACCCAGTCAACAATACACTCAGATCTAAAAGTTTCAGGCTTAGGTAAAGACTTAAGATATCCCAAATGAATCAAAAAGTCTGAGAGCATAGAGGCCTCTACAATTTGTCTTCCGGGCCTAATTATCCCACAAAGTACAGCTACTCAGCATACAGTGAATCAGAAAAGCAGAAGCTTTCAGAGGGCTATGCATTTTAAGAGTTATTTCAGAATTATTCCCGCAATTTTTCCTCCCTTAGGTTTAAAGATCTCCCTTAGACACTTTTTACGGCTGTAGTGGGCTAATGGGGAAAAATATCCCAAAACTTTTAAGGGTTTTTTCCTGCCTTCATGGACTGTGGGAAGATCTGAAGACAATAGAATGGTACTGGCATGAGTGCATGAAATATTGCTTCCCATGGCCCTCTGGGTGCACGAGGACCATGTGGCTGTAGCAGAATACCCTGTAAGCATACACACTGCTGCCGCACATAGATGTTTGCTACCAATTTACTGTTTCAGCATCGACTTGCATGTTCTAACTTGCTTCCTCTTTCAGACATGAATCTTATCAATCTGTGATCTAATCATTATGTAAATACTGGTCGTGTTAATTTATTCTATCCTTATGATGCACTCCCTGACCGGGAATTTTTAAAGACTATAATCTTACAGAAGCTTTGTTGCAGATTGGCTGTGGCTTACTTAAGCTTTTGGAGTTGGGGAGGGGGGGGTTAGTTTTGCTTTGTTTTGTTTGGTGGCAGAAATTTAAATGCAGCATCAGATCAGAAGGGAGCTAAACCACCACATTGCTCACAGAAAATCAGCAAGGTCCTAGAATGCTGCTTTTTTGTTTTGATTTTGTTTGTGTTTATTTTCTTGTGTGTTTATTGTGTTTGTTGATTTTTTTGGTTGGTTTTGGGTTTGTTTTGTTTTTGTTATTTTGGTAGTGACTTTACAATGTGCTAATCTAAACAAGATACTGACAAAGTTGTTGAACATTTCTCAATCCTAGGACTATTCAGAATTTTTCCTGTGATAAGTACCTTCTCCTACTTATTTTCTCCCAACAGAATTACTGCAGGAATGATGCTTTTCCTGGAAAAAGAGCTCTGCTGAATTTTTTTTATGCTTCAATACAAAAGCTAAAACATTTTTTCCCCCATATTTTTCCTATTTTTTTCCATATTTTCTTAAGATAAATCAATATATTTCTCTATTAAGCCTGAATCTGCACAATGAATGCTTGAATTGCTTTAGTGCATCATGTCATTTTACTCTAAGAAGTGGTTGAATAACACTCCAAAATATGAGAAGCTGTAACATGTTAATTTAAATTTTGAGTAGTTTGCATCTTACTACAGAAGTGCAAATTCAAATGAATTTAAGCTGAAAAACTGAAAAGTTGAATAGTAAAATCACAGGGAAAACAAGGACTTAAGAGGCTTTTTATCCTGTGCCTAAGTAAGATTATACCTAAACTATAATCAACTTGTGTATAAATTGAAATAAGTGGGATTTTTTATTTTTTTTTTGCTGGAGGCATACTTTTTACAAGGTAATTTTCAAGCTGTCATACTTCTCTGAACAATCTGAATCAAATCCTTAGTAGTTTGGGAGTACTTCTTGTGCTGATCTGAGTCAAGGGAACTGGATACGACACAAAGATTTGCTTGTTTTCAAGCCATTCCCCAAATTTATAGCCTTATCAAAATCCTGTTGAAGGAGGATAAGCACTTGCTCGGGTAGACTTGGTAGAGCTAAGTGATGAGCAGATAATTTGTGAAGATTGCACACTAGAAACAAGAAAACTGATTTTCCCTCCCTGTTTCACTTCCATATATTAAATCACAATTTCCTTTCAGGTACTCAGCATTAGTTTATTACCAAGTCCTTTTAAACTATCATTTTTAGTTTTTGCATTATGCTTTCCTCTTTTCTAAATCTGTGAAGTTTTTTTAAGAAAAAAACAAAAATACAATCTTAGGATATTGTGCACATGCATTTATCTGGTGTGGACAATTTTCAAGTTATTAATCCATTTGCTTTATATATGATGCATCTACAACAGTTTAAATGAAATAATTTTTTCCAAAAAAAAGAAAAACAATAGTAATAAAAACAGCAGTTAAATGCATCCAAGTAAAAACCTATGTCATCCATTAATCCCCAAAATGTCTTCTGCTGTAACCAAAATGTCCTTAGCACTCATCTAAAAGGATTTTCTTTGCTTGTAAATAGCAAGGTCTATTTACAGTCATAACACAGATCTCTTTTCTTTTTCTATATAGATAGACTTGGCAGATGTTGTAGTGGCCTATGCAGCAAAAATATTTCTCTTTGCTTCAAACAGCCCTCAGCTTAAAGAAGCAAAATTTTACAATGTTCTGTCATAGTAAATAAAATGTATTAAAAAGTTACAAGAATCAATGAAGATGTACTTACCTGAATTGTACTTAAAATTAATCTGGGACTGAACTACAAAACCTTAGAGAATATTGGTCTACAGCTTAAACTAAGCTTAAAGAAAATCACCTAATACTTTCCCTGAATTCTAGGTATCTATAAAACCCATTATTCAAAGCCTCTAAAAGAACAAGTCTCCAATCCTGGAACTAGATTTTCAAAAGATTTACCTTTCTGTTTACGTTCTGGAATAAGTGACGAGATTTTTCATGTGAGAGAGGTATCTGGCATTTACAGAATCACAGAACCACACAATGAGAAGTATCTGGCATTTAGTCATCACATTAGGTCATATAAGGAAACCTGGTAAGACCTGGACTTGAGGAAGCTTCCTGGAAGTTGCAGGCAAAGCCTTTAATTGTAATAAACAATCAAACCATGTTGGGGGGACGGTTGCTTGGGAGAGTGAGAAGTTTTGTCTTTTTAGCTGCCAATGACAGCACAATATTGTGTGCTCTTCAGCTGCCAGAGCAAGTGGAAGGGACATGGGATGATGATTGGTCATTTTTCTTTCCACCTCCAGGCAGCCCTTGAAATTCCTGTTTGACTGACCTGGTGTGCCACAGCTAATACAAAAATATGCTTTAACAGAGTGTAAATAAGCACCAGAATAGAGAAATACAGTATTTCTTTCGTCAGCAACTGAATCACAAATAAACTTAAACAATAGCTTCTTTGAAATTTGGCTAATGCATGGAGAGAAAAGGAGGACTGCAAGACTAAAAAAATCCACCCACAGTCTCAACAAACTGATAATTAAAATCATACTTGTTTACCATTCCAAATTGCTTAACATTTTTGTGTAACTTACCCCTACAGACTCCTACATATTCTATTGTAAAAACTGCTCATTACACAGCTGACATCTTAATTCAGATGGACTTGGTTCTACTTCCTTTGAAATCAATAAGAAAATTTCCCCTGCATTCAGTGAGGGCAGGATTTACCCCTAAATCTGACCTATGTTTTTAAAGTGCAGTGTATATGGGTGAATATATATATATTTATTTATGCACAAACACATGGCAATATTCCATCATGGTTTCTTCCAATCCAAACACATTAAAAAACTGTACTTTAAGCTAATATTGCAAGAATTTAGATATGTATTGCATTTGATGGTACCTGGTGTAAACATGAATGAAGCTGTCCATTGAGGTGACTGAGAAAATATTTCATTTCTCAGAAGCTGAAATACATAAAGACATTCTGAATTTTCTCACCATGTTTTTTCTCTGCCCTGAATTAACAAATTCACACTAAGAGCAATTAAATCTTAAAGAAACTAAGAATCTACCTTTTCAAATGATTCTAAACATGATGTGCTGTGTAACTACTGTGTAATAAATTTATAGCTATTTCAAAAAATAAAAGATGAACTTCTGTTGAATTTCCATTCTGAGACCATTAGTAGAAAAAAAAAATGATAGAATTAAAAATATGTGTGAAATGGATACCTCTCCATTTTCCACAAAATCTATAATGTAAATTAAGATTCTTGATCCAGAAGTTATTTTCTTAGTGAGTGACCATTTCTCAGTTTTACCCTGGTACAAACAGCTCAAGGATATCATAAAACCAAAATGTCTCCATTTATGAAGTGAAGGATCAGAAGCTCTGCTTCTGCTGACCCACATTTCAGGGATTCAGAGCTGGAATCCATTTATATGGGAGTGAACCTGAAAGTAGCATCTGTCTGATGGTAAATGATCCTCTGAAAAATTGCTTGTTGCATTTTCTGCTTGAAATTAACATCTACCCGCATTTCTAAGTGAGACATAATTCACAACGATCAAGGTGGGATTGGTAGGTGGCTTGTTGGTACTAAGATATAGCACCTTAGTATATCCATAAAATACCAACAGGAAAAAAAATCATCTTCTGTAACATTCACAGCAAAATAAAATAGATGAAGTGATTCATCCAGAAAAGTTGTACTTCGTTTTTCCATTTGTTACCTTAAAATGCTTTTCTGTACCATTTGCAATTTTTACTTCTATTTCCATACTTTACTCTCATTATGAAAGGAATTTTCTTTCTCAGTTGAAATTCATTTGCCAAAACTGTGAATTGGAATCTTCTTATAGGAACCGTTTTAATGAGCCTTTTTCTTGACCTCTGTGAAAGAAGAATAAAAGATAAGACAGATTTGATATCAGATTTTGAATGTATAAAGAGGATTTTACCTTCATACACATTTAATAAGAAATCATTTATGTCCAAGATTAGTACAGTTAGAACCAGAGTTGCCTTCTCCCAGAGAAGTAAAGGAGAAATATTATACCATGTTTGATGCGATTTGGATAAAGCCCTCAGCTAGCTCAACAACCTCATATCCTGTTTCTAGAAAAACACAGTGTTTCACAAAATTAAATCAATGGTCTTTTGCACTGTCACAACTGCAAGCCAAACAACCCACTTAAAATGTCCAATTTATTGGAATGATATTTTCAATCATGTGAAACAGCTGGATTCTTTGAAAAATTATTTTGTTAGTGCTCACATCCTCACAGCATGTTAATTCCCCGTGGAACTAAAGCTCACCAGCTGTTTAACTGAAACTGGTTTTACACACAACATATTATGTGCACACTAGAGATCTCTAAAATAATCCTTTCTCTCTCAGGTCTTCTGCAACAAGAAGTTAAAAGGATACCCTTTTATATCATAAACAATATTTTCCCTATCTGAAATTGCAGAGAGCAGAATGTTACATGCACAATGCCTTGTTAGAGTGCCTCATTAAGAGAAAAATTCTCCAAATGGCAGGAGGTGATGCATCATCACTTCACTTTTTAAGCATTTCATAACCACCTTCTCTTCACAGAATCACAGAACCACAGAACCACAGAATCACAGAATCACAGAATCACAGAATGTCAGGAGTTGGAAGGGATCTCAAAATATCATCTCGTCCAACCCCCCTGCCAGAGCAGGATCACCTACGGTAGGTCACACAGGAACACGTCCAGGCAGGTTTTGAACGTCTCCAGAGAAGGAGACTCCGCAACCTCCCTGGGCAGCCTGTGCCAGTGCTCTGTCACCCTCATAGTGAAAAAGTTTTTCCTAATGTTTTGTGTTAGTCTCAGTTTTTCCTACAGAAGAACAAAAAAAACATTATTCCCACGTCTACTGCTCTTTCTCCTAATCAACGTAGCTCTTGGAGTTGAACAAACTTCTTCATTTCTCTCAGGATTAGTGTAGTTTTTACGCTCATTGCAAACTATTCACAATGGGTAATAGGATTATGACTTAAAAACAATACAAGGCAATTTGCATGAATCTTTGCCCCATGAGTCTGCTGTGCTGGTTTTAGCTAAAAACTCAATTCTGTTTAGTGCCTTTTACTTTCCAGTTTAGTCTCTTCTAAAAGACTGCACTTTCTGAAGTCAGCAGCATGTTTGTGCAGACAGCGTGTGCTACTGGCAGTGATAACACCTGATGTTTGCAGTTACTGCCTGGGACTGGGATGCAGAAAGGCTCTTGCTGATACTTAATCCCTAAGTGACCAAGGCCACTGCTGGCTCTTGTGTGCCACACTGGGGCTGCTGGGTAGTAAAGGGGGGTCACAAGGAAGTAAAAGATTGCACCTCTAGGGGTTAATAGACAGGACAGGTGACCAACAGGATTATTCCATTCCTTATACGTCATATTTAGTATAAATTGAGTGATCACGAGTGTTTCTGCCCTTCTTTCCTCTTTTCTGCAATCGTCTGCATCCAGAGAGGACTCCATCTGATCTCCTGCTTTTGATCTGGATCCTGAGTTCCCAAATCCAGGTCCCTGTATCCAGCTTCTACCCTTGGTGAGCCTGGGGCTTCCCCCAGTGACACCTGCTCAACAGCACCAGTGGGGATTGCTGTCAGAGCGGTGAGACAGATTCTATATCAGGCTTATATAGAGTTGTATATAGTCCTTTATTTTTATCTTTTCACTACTATTTCCATTATTGTTTCATTAAAGCTGTTCTAGTTTCTATTTTTTAACCCATAAGTCTCTTTGCCTCATTCTCTTTTCCTTCCCATTATCCCATTTTTTTGGAGGGGGGAGGGAAGACGGAGTTAAGAGAGCATCTGTCCACGTTTAGTGGCTGGCCCAGCCCTAACCCATGACAGTCTGGGCAGAAACTACCTCCCATTTGTTCACAAGGAGGAAGGGATCAGTTCAGGCTGTGGCTTTTATGGCTTTCAGAGTAGCAGATGTCTCTGCTTCCCTCCACCTTCCATGCATTGCAAAGGACAAGATGACAACACTAGGCCAATTGAAAAGGTGTTTTTTCTAGCTAGGTAATAAAAACCAACTTCCATTCTACGTGGTGGAGCTGAATCAGAAAGAGTAGAAACTACTGTGAATTGCAAGAGGAATAATACCTCTGTGGAGCAAGTCCTGAAGGAAAAGATTGGGATAAAAGGTATGATGGGTCACAAATAATGTTCCAAGCAGGCACCCCTAAAGTCAGGCAGATGCCAACTGTGAAATCGACTCTGAAACATGATTAGTTTAAGATTTAAGCCATGGGGAAAGTATGCCAGAAGTAATTGTTTCCCCACAGAAGATACTGAGGGAACATCAATTTTCATGAAAGAAAATATTTCTTTAGAAATGATTTGAGCTTTCATAACAACTAGAAGAACTGTCATGACTCCACCCACACTCACTGATAGATGGCAAAGCTGGTAAAGACAACCAGCTTCAGCATTTTATTATATTGCTTTTGAGGACAGCATACGTACGATTGAATATTTAACAAGAACAACTTCGTTTTGGCTGATCGGAGCCATGAGTCCTTCCACTTGATGCAGTTTCTGGTCTGCAGTGTATGAATTCTCAGAATATCTTAGAATGAGAAAGCAGTATATCTGCTTCCAAGACAGAAATTTTTTTGTCACAAGTCTGACGTATCAGCTTAATAACATATATACATCTATGTTAATTTTATATAACATTGAGGTGTATTTTTGTATATTTTGTGCTTCGGAGAACCTTTTCTTAGCATTCATAACTATCTCAAACCTATGTTTTCTGAACACATTTTTAAAAATTATGTGGCTACAGTCTAAGATGACTGTTCCAAAATCTTACCTATCCTTCAGGTTGCTTATTCCCCCACCTCAGGGACAAATTATAGTCAAACAATCTGTCTTAAGATGAGAAAACCTTTTAGTTACTTTTGAGGAAAGCACATATTACTGAGTACCACAGCAGTTTTAGGAAAGGGGTAACATTAGTACAAAGCAGTTCTACTGAGCTAGTTGCCATGTCTGTGTCAAATGCAACACAAGTAACCGTAAAAAGGAGAAGTTAGCATTAGTGTTGCAATGGAGGACTAGGGCACAGTGCCGTGGTTTCCTGTAAGTGACTGCAGACTCACAGCCCACTTTCAACAAAACAGTTACTATACGGAACACAAATTTTGAAAGGAATGCCTATTCTGTGTGATTAGATTTGATTGCAAGCTGCAAATTCAAAACTTGCCTTTGCAAAGACATATAGATGTCAATCATTCTGGATCTCTTGGGTTTACAGCTGATGTCGTAATTTTCCAAATTCCCAGAAAATAGAACTGATTTCTGTGTTTCATAAGTCACAGGTAAAAGTGTAGTTTATTGAAAAATCAAGTAAGGTTTCAGACATACTGAGTAGCTAACACTTTCAAATTGATAATATTTTGTAAAAACCTCATGTTTAAAAGTAAATTCTGTGGTGCATCAACAGTGACATTGCCAAGAAACAAAGATGAGTTGCAGGATAATAAACTCTCCTCCCACGCTTTCATATTTTCTGTCAAGAATCTGAAGTGACAACATGCTAAAAGACTATTCAACAAAGCACTTTTTGGCATTTAGTAAACAAACGGACTCCCAAGTTCATATCTTTGACTTTAAACACAGTATAGCAGTAAGAGTCTATTTATTTTCTAAAAGGAGAGGAAGTAACACAGGTTCAAAATCCACAAGAGAATTAACGTACGTTCATTCATTCATCATTAACTGAGTAACATCACTCAAAATTCACAGATAAGTCAAAATCAGTGTCCAATCTTCTGGATGTTTAACAAGATGTAACTATAAACTTAGTTGCCCTGCTTGCAGCAGAAGACTTCAGCATGTCCTCATACTCTGCTGAAGTGAGGCAGTAACTTATAAAAATCACTTTACACTGCAAACCCAGATTCCCCTCAGAACGTTTCTCTTGCCTACTTATAGCACCTGAGCACGACTGAACGTCTTCTGAGAGAAATAAAGAAGCATGAACTGAATGCAAGCCCTCAGCAATGTTATTCTTTCTTCCCATTGAATGTAGTGATGAAATCCTCCATCAATTCAACATACTGGAATCCAATTCTTGTGGCTTCTTTGGTGAGAAGATTAGTCTTATTTTCACAGAACACCAACAGCTACAGATGTCAGAGCTTTCAATATTCATTATGTCTGCTTTCCTCTGGCACCTTCTGTGCCCAACAATGTTGTTCCAAGCTTGTCTGTGGGTTTCAACCACAATGGTGTATGTTTACTGCCATACCAAATGGTCTTTAAACATAGTATAGCTTTATTTTCACAGTATCAGAGGGAAGTGGAATTTTGCTTTGGAGGTGTCCTCATGACATTTTAATGATCTGCCACTAAGCTGATTGTGAGGATGGCTATGCGTCCTCCAAAACAGCTACTAAATACCCAGAGCAACATCCACTATTCACAGGCCTTTTATCAATCTCCGTTATGACAGTGCTGTCTGAACAGTACTCTGATATGGCCTTTCACTTATCAGGGAAATGAGATGAAAGCCACCTGACGACAACTAATAATGATTCCAACTCTGACACAAGATGGCTATCTGTGATGTGCTGGCACCGTCTGTGGGTCACACAAGACAAGGAGGTAGACTCTAAGCCCAAGTGTAATTATAAATAGCATTTTGAACCTAGAAACATGCTTCAAATTTCCTTAGCACCGCTGAAGCCCACATAAACCCTATTATAATACAGCTCATAAGCATATTTATTTCAAACTTCGCAGTGTTTGAGTCACTAGTGTGAGCGCTGATACAAAGTTACAAAAATACTATAAGATTTGGATTATTTTACTTGCTCTGACTAAATAGAATATATCACAGACAGCTGAGAGAGAGTGAGAACTTTAAGATTTGGCTTACCTGCCAAAGTTACACTCTACAACATAAGTAAAGATACATGTAAAATTTATCTCAACAAGCCAAATCTAAAATAATACAGGAATATCCAAAGAGCCTTTAAGGAGAGTAAATTTGACAGAAGTAAGTAAATAATCTCTATGTAGCCTGTACTTTTATGTATTACAAAAGCAGAAAAACAAGTTGAAAGGATTGGTACCAGATACTAGTGGAGGTTACCATGAGTAGTTGCCTGTCCAG
Organism: Apaloderma vittatum; assembly: GCF_000703405.1. Classification (NCBI taxonomy): domain Eukaryota; kingdom Metazoa; phylum Chordata; class Aves; order Trogoniformes; family Trogonidae; genus Apaloderma; species Apaloderma vittatum. The sequence goes on from NW_009716378.1 coordinate 59,257, forward strand.
TTCCTCTAAAAGTAAAAGCCACCCTGGTAGGTAAGTGTGGCTCACCTGCCGGTGAATCTGTTGTGAACCTCTACAGCTTTAAATCTGAAACACTGAAGAAATAATTACACCTCAGAGTCTACTATCTCAAGAATGGTAACCATACTCATCCAATTTTCTTCTATTAACCTGTCTTGTTCAGAGTTGTAAACCCCTAGGTTTTTTCTGATTAATTTTCTCTGAATCCATCTATTGACTTCCTCTTAGTTTGCACTGCTTCAGATGAGGTAAGAATCAGGACTGAAGAACTTTCTAACTCATTTTTGTTGCTACTTATCATAGAATCATAGAATCATAGAATGGTTAAGGTTGGAAGGGACCTTGAAGATCATCTAGTTCCAAGCCCCCTACCGTGGACTGGGGTACCTCTATCCCACTAAACCACATTGCTCAAAGCCCCCTCCAATCTGGGTTTGAACACTTCCAGGGAGGGGGCAACCACAACCTCTTCAGGCAACCTGTTCCAGTGCATCACCACTCTCATGGTGAAGAATTTTTTCCTTATATCCAATCTAAATCTACTCTCTTGCAGTTTCAGGCCATTGTGCCTTGTCCTGTCACTACAGGCCCTTGTAAAAAGCCCTTCTCCAGCTTTCCTGTAGGACTCTTTCATGCATAGGAAGGCCACTATCAGGTCACCCCGGAGCCTTCGCTTTTCCAAGCTGAATAATCCAAGCTCCCTTAACCTGTCATGATAACAGCAAAATATAACTGAGTGCACAAATCTGCTTTCAATGGAAGCAAAGCAATAAGTACTTGCTATAGCATCAGAATGGAAATTTCTCCTTGGCATATGTTCTGAAGTAGTCAGATTTTCATTATGAGCACTGGTAACAAGTCATCATGGACAGGCTGTGGATTAGTTGTGAATTACTGTCTTTCTGCTTCGTCGAGAGGAAAAGCTCTAGGAAATAGTCTAAGATTTCAATACGGCTGGTAGTAACAAATCCCTAGCCTCTCTGTAAACATAGTACAGTATGCTGCTGTAGTCAGTTATGTTTCCAGCTGGAATTCTGACATTTATCAGCTTTACTGTATGGTTATTAATGGGTTATGTAAAGTCTGTGTTAAAGCCACAACCTGCAAACTCACTAATTTGAGTGAGGTATGAACTCTGGGCCAGGGGACGCTGTGTGTTCTGCAGCTTTCTCTCTTTTACAGGACAACCAAAACTGCATAGTCCTTCAAATGTACCAATCAAGTGACATTTCTGAGTCTTTATATCAGTTACAAATAGCTGAAAAAGGAGAGAGAGGGGACAGAAACTCATCTTGAGTCTTTTCTGTCAGACAGAATGAAAGCAGTATTTCAATATCCTCATAGAAACTGCTGAGCTCCACCCACAACAGCTCTAAGGCTGATCCAAAGCCTCGATTTTTTTGCTTCTCCTCCTTTGTGATTCAGAGAGAGAATACAAAAGGTTCTTTTCCCAAAGAACCTAGAAAAGACAGGACAATTGCTAAGATTTCTATCATGAGTGGAACACACTATTTTCTAAGATATACCTTCCCGACACTGTTGCCTATATTATCACTGAGGAGTTTAGAAGCTCTAGCTGAGAATGCATGGGCTGCAGTTCATAATTTGCTGAGATCAAATAGACCAAAAGTGACTCCAAACTCAGCATCAAAGTTGTCTTAGCAGCCAACAGCCAAATTAGAGCTGAAACTTGCAAAGCCATGCACAACTTCATTGACACACATGGAAGACTGGCTTCAGTAGATGTGTTTTTCAGAAAGTAGAATTAAATGGGCCTTGATTTCTTCATTCTACTCACACTACAGCAATTCTAGCTCTTATTTCTTCTATCGTCTGTCAACATTTTCTGTTGCTTTTTTGTCTACCCAGTTCCCTTCCACAGGTGCAAAAGGCAATAAGTGAAAGCTGATCTACGTATCTACTGCTGCATGTTTGTTTTTGGGCACCACAGTATAAGGAAGACATCAAGGTGCTAGAGTAGGTCCAGAGAAGAGCAATGAAGCCGATGAGGGGTCTTATGGTGGGTGGCTGAGCGAGCTGGGGTTGTTTAGTCTAGAGAAGAGGAAGCTGAGAGGAGACCTCACTGCTTTCTACAACAACCTGATAGGAGTTTGTAGTGAGGTGAGTGTTGGTCTCTTCTCCCAAGTTACTAGCAGTAAGACAAGAGGAGATGGCCTCAAGTTGCAGCAGAGGAGGTTTAGATTAGATATTAGGAGAAATTTCTTTAATGAAAGAGTGGAGCGGCATTGGAACAGACTGCCCAGGGAAGTGGTGGAGTTGCCATCCCTGGAGGTGTTTGAAAAATGTGTAGATGTAACACTTCAGCATATAGTTTAGTAGTCATAGTAATGTTGGTTTGATACTTAGACCTGATGATCTTAGAGGTCTTTTCTAATCTTAATGATTCCTTGATTCTATGATTCTCTGCTTCTAATGTGATGTTAAATGGGATACCATAATCAACAACTTTTCTCTCTTCTACCTTCTGTTTCTGTGGAAGCATATCTGCAAGATCATTTGTCTCATTCTTAATTCCACTGAAAATGTAAAAAATGGTTTTTAAAATCAAGGGAGACAGATAATATTATTGCAGAATCTTAGTTTCTTAGCTTAGGTTTCTACAACAGTCAGATGTGTTCAGCCAAAACTCAATCATTCCCCAAACGGCAAGGAGTAATTCTGGTTGTGAAACCTTGATTAAGCAATGCGTTAGCTCAACAGAGCTCTCTTTCTGTCTAAAATGAGGTTTCTGGTGAGTATGTTTGCTGGGCATGATGTTTTTCCATCTCTTCATAGCAAATTCTAAGAATACAACATTGTCTTGTTTCCCACCCTTTCTCATCCCTTTTTGGTTGATTTTTCAGATGGTTTGTTAGCATTTTAAGGAATTAATGTTCATTGACTTATACATTGTTAAGCGCTATTATATTGTTCTCCATAATTACCAGTTTCTCCCTCCAGCTTCAAGGCAACTAGACTGAAGTTCATTTTTAAAGCAGATGTTTATGTAACAGAATATGAAATTGAGGAAATTTATACCATTTAACTGAACAGTTAGTTTCTGGGTTCCTTCAGTCAGGTCATCTTCCTTACCTGCTGAAAACATAGAGAACCCAAAGTTCCTTGCATGCAGGCTTCTTTTTTGCAACAGTTGAAACAAATCTGTGATCTTAGCTAGAAAAGAACAACATTTTTATTCAGATTATATTGTTTTATTCAGATTATATTATTTTGATAACCAGTTTTCCTAAACAACTAGAAAGAAATTAAGAACTTCAGTACTAAATGTACTGAAGTCTAGTGGCACAAAAGAAATTTGTTATTTCACTACACTAAGGACAAAAGCAACACTTACCTCCTTCCTCTTTTCCTCTCTATGTCATTGTGCTACAGCCTTTCCACATCATGTTTTCAATAGCTAAAACTCAACCACTTGCAGCAGCAAAACTGAGACTGAGCCCACTGTGGCAAGTTCACAATTTCTGTGCAGTGGAAAGGCATTTATCATATTCATTCACATCATTAGTATTAGGACTTTTCCAGCCTTAGAAAACAACTCTGGCAGAGAAATTTTACCATGAATGAAGTTTTACTTACCAACAGAGCAAAAGTAAAAATATTAACAGTGCCAAGTCACTGATAGCAGCTACACAAATTCAGTACAGAAATCTTCATTGTTGAATAGCATCAGTATAACTATTGTTCAGATACAAGTCTAGAGATTCATTGCTCTTCTATTTCGCTAACAAATATATTTGTGAAAATTATAAACGCACCCTTGTAAATCACCAACACATTATAGACCTTCAGATGGGCATCCAGTGAACAATCCTCCATGAAGGTTAACAAAATTCATCTAAAGTTTTACTAATTTCAATAGCCAAAGAGCCCAGGAGGAATAGCTCTACACCAAAGCATGGCTGCTTTTATAAAGCAAAAAAATGAAAGGCTTGGAAAATAATGCGTTCTGTCAGACTAGTTTGTATATATAGAAACTGTCTAATTTAAAAAATACTGTTTGGAAATGGAGCAGGGATTTAAAAGTGTTTGTCCATTCATACCTCACCCTTGGGAATAATAATTCAAACTCTCTAGAGAAGCATCCTAACAGGATTTATGATCGGTTCCTTGCTGGCAAGGTGCTTTGGCTCTTCGTTTTAGTTTCATTCTTTGGAATAGAGGAAAGTCAATAGCTACTCAACTCACACACACCCTCACTCACGTACACCAGTTTTGTCCATCTATATGTCAAAATAAGTAAACTGGGAATTCTGAGATGGGGAGTTAGTCACACTAAGACTGAAACAGTTTCATTTGTTAGACAGCTGTACTGCTTTCAAGCTGTAACCTCACCAACATTTCTAGCTACATGCATATATATACGTGCCAAAAATTCTTTCTGTTCTTGATGGCTGTGGATGGAAGGATCATTTTTCCCTTCATCTTTACCTATTTAAGATTCACTTAGCTTATTAAGAACTGCAAGAAAATGGGGTTTTTTTTGTAGACATTGGATGATAGAAGTTATACTTGGGAAAATCATAGAATCATAGAAGGGCCTAGGCTGGAAGGGACCTTGGAGATCATCTAGTCCAACCTCCCTGTCATGGGCAGGGATGCCTCTCAACCAAATCAGGCTATTCAAGGCTCCGTCCAACTTGTCCTTGAACACCTCCAGGGAGAGGGCAGCCACAACATCTCTGGACACTTTATTCTACAGTCTTGCTGCCCTTGTACTGAAGAATTTCTTCCAAAGATCCAGTCTAAATCTGTCCTCCTTCAACTTAAACCCATTTCCCCTTGTCCTATCAGTGGACACTCTTGTAAAAAGTCCCTCCCCAGCCCTCCTGTAGGTTCCCTTTAGGTATTGGAAGGCCCCTATTAGGGCTTCCAAAGTCTTCTCTTTTTGAGACTGAACAATCCCAGCTCCCGTAGCCCATACACAACATATTCCTTTGGCCCACATGCAGAATTCATCAAATAGAAAGTACACCACCAAAACTGACAACCACTACAATAGACAACTACTAACAACAGTTCATTAAATAAAACTAAATTTGTGGAAAAAAAATGAAATATTTTGTTTTAAACTATTATTTGTACTCATTTGTATCATTCTGTTGCATCATCTGCCATCTTCAGCAACACTCCTTGCTTGAAGTTCTCTTTAGGTGACTTTCAGCATTGTCCAGTAGAACATACATATGATAACTCAATTTTTTTCAGCATCCTTGTGAACAAAATCGATGCCCTGTTACTTTCTTTCTCCCTCAGTTTTCGATCTGAGGAAAACAGAAGTAGTAAGGATTGCGGGGGGAGGGGAAGAGAGAGAGACTTAATGTTGAAAGAGTCAAGAAATTGAACAAAAAATTCCCAAAAGAGGAAATGGTATAGTAATTATAATAAAAGCTAAAAGATAGCTGAAGAAAGTTGTCTGAAGACAAGCAACAAGACTGTGCTTAAAGGAGAGAAGTCAGAACAGAAAAACTGTTAAAAAGAAGAATAAAATGAGAGGTTGGGATACACAAGCTTACAGAAATGTTCTATATTCAAACTCGAGAAGGAAACAGTGCAGTATTCAGTACTCAGCAGACACTTCTGAGAAAAAGTCATAGCATAAGCACCTTTGATGATCTATAATGAGATTGCCTGCTAGTAAATAGCCTTGTGATGAGCAGAACTTGAAAGTCACAAGCCAAACAAAAGCAAAAATGTCAACTAAAAACAATTTGAAAAGCTAGAGTCCTAGTCACTTATGAAGAAAATAACATAGGGCACTACCCATCCATATAATATTTCTACCCTTAAAACAACTGGTATTTGCACTGCTCCCTACTTTAAGGGTAGTTTTCGCTTAATAATCTGGTTAGCAAATGTTCACAGCTCAATGGGAATCAGTCATTCTTTTCCCCCACGTAAGTTCTTTCCTGGGAGGTTTATTACTGTTCCCACTACAGTGCAGTTATATGCTCCAACAAAGACGTCTTTAAATCATCACCTACAGAAACCATCTAGCTTTTTGTAACTTGAGACCAGCTGTTGCGAAAAATGGAGCATCCTTGTGTAACAGAGAATACTCCTCACATAGAGGAAACAAGGATTCATTGCAGACAAGGCAGAAGAACAATAGACTCACTGTTGAAGAAAGGCATAAATAATTGAGAACGTCTGCAAAGGGAGTCAAGTTCTCAGAGAAACTGGATTTTAGCCACTTGTAAATTAAGCATGAAGCACACAGAAGTAGGAGGCAAACAAACCTGAAATGATTAGTCAAAGGAACGGCCAAATACTGGTTCCATTCAGGCAGAAAACATATTAACCCTAGTTGTAGGTAAAGTTGAGCAAACATTTTGTGTGAGTGTCCAAGAGCAGGCTACAATCTTTGTCTGAGTGCATGACCTCAGTGTGTTTGTGTGTAAGAACACACATAAGGACACGCACTCAAGCACGCAGACACAAAAGTATACATAGAATCAGCAAGCTCCATCATCTGTGCATGAGTATAGGACATTATATGCAGTTTCCAGCTGGGTGAACCACAAAATGTTCTATCTTGAGGAACATACACCACAGCACCTATACGTTCAATTTGGTATGTACTCTCATATACTCAGTGTTCACAGTTCCCTGACCTCAAGCAAACCCTGTCACACCTCAAGGTCCCAGAGCCTTTTTCTTCCATGAGCTGCACCTTGATCAATCTCCTAACACAAGACACCATTTGCTGGGACCTCCATCATCCTTAAGCTGCAGCAAATTTGGGAATGCTGTTTCTCTTGGAGTCTATACCTCTTTTACTGATGCTATGGAAAAACCCTAAAAAATACAAACAAATTTAGACCCATTCTGATTTTCTCAGGAAGTTTCTCCCTAACAAAGAGCAAGTATCCCAAAACAACATTTTTTTCTTATCAGCTGCCTACTTTGAGTGGGCAATCCTATGTCCATAAGCACTTGCCTCTTGTTATGGCTCCCTATGTGAAAGGGAGGAGGAAAAAAATAAATAAAAACATACAAAGAATAGTCAGTGCCACCTCTGTGGCTACATATCTATCCTGTCTGTGGGTCATTCAACCTGCTTTATCAATGCATATCCAGAGGGCAGAGATGTCACAGGCTGTCCTCTGGAGGATTTGCAGATCCTGGCAGCTGACCTGTGTCACAAGCAGGGATCTCTCTCACTCCGTGGAGTTACACTAGTGGGGTGCCTTGCTGAAAAGTGCACAACCTTGAAGAGATTTAGAGTAAAGTAGTCAAAGGAGCTATTTTCCTCAGCAGAGTAGCTCAGAACACCAGAGATTTGAGTTCAGCCCATGCCAACCATTCTTTCCTCTGTCCTGCAAAAACTCAAGCTATTGTGCTAAGAATCAGAAACATCTGCAGTTACCCCAGCTGAAAAACAAGACTGTGAATGAGAGAATTCAACCTGGCTGCAGTGGAGATGGGTCTTGCCCTTTAGTTTACTTACTACCTTCTTACTCCCTTCTCTCTATTTTACTTACAAAGACTCACTATTGCACAGCAACACTCATAGCTCTAGGGAACTTCACTCAAGGTCAACCAGTCAGTGAGTTGGTCTCTCCCATCCACACATCTCGTCTCTTCTCCCCATCCTCCCAGCTAGCATAAGAGGGCATCTTATCCCAAATCTGAACAGGGTTTCTGATTAGAAACTCATCACGCCAGCTGCACATAACTTTTAACACTTATCTGACTAGCTGCTGCCAAGATGTGCTATTTTGGATGGTTAAACAGGGATGAAATTTCCCTTACACATGTGATAGCAAAGTTGTTGGGTAGCATTTCTGGAGACCTCTAAGTTGGACATTTCCCTTAAGATAAGCCTTTAATAAAAGAGACTAAACAGCCTCTTTTGTCCAACAATTTAAGAGATACCAGAACACAGGTTCTCTTGTGCATCTACCCCCAGCACACTCTCAACAACCACCTACTGCAAACAACAAGGATGTGCCAGAAGGTGCTAACATAGAAGCAACTCTCACAACACCCATTTCAGATAACTTTGTATGGTTTGAGAAACATCTAGCAGCCTCACTGATCCGCGTTTAAAAAGTCAGTATGTATTCTTTAGAGTGCTTGGTTTGCCTAAACTCTTCCAACACAAAAAAAACCCTCACAAAGCAAAAGAGGAAACCATGACTCGTCCTCTGAAAGGATACATTCAAAGAAATAGGAAGCAATCTTTGTTCTTTCTAAAATGTCCAAGTTTACATGAAAGAGCATATGATCTCTGTCACTTTAGCACCATGCAATTTTTGGCAAAAAAATCACAAAGAGCCAGCACTGCTGCAGATGCCGAGCTTCCATCTTACAAAAGTGGCTGGAACTTAAAATGGCAGTCAGACACTGACAGATGTCTGTTCATGAAAATTAAGTATTTTACAGTAATGGGAGTGATCTCTCAGTGTAGCTACATAGCTTCCTGTGGTTTCTTTTTGTTGAGAAATACTTTCTTTTACACCACTCTCTCTCTTTTTCTTGTGTGTACATGGCAGGTTTTGTGCTGTTGCACACTCTGTAAGCATGGGTAAGATTGATTGTTTCCCTTTTATTTCAGTCTATGTTTCCCTGTCTTTCTATTGCATTTTTTCTGACCATAATGGTGTAGATTTTTGGATTCTGTCTATCACTTTCCAAGATGCTGTAGTCATTGCTTGCTAGAGACAGACCACTCAGCCCAGCGTGCCATCCTTTTCATGTTCTTAGTGTAATTGCTGGAATTCCTAGCACTGCTCTGTGGATCATGAGTGGGAAAATAAACCCTTATTCCTTTGTAACAGTGCATTGCTTGTCAACTTTCACGCCCAGCAAATGTATGGTTTCAAATTAATCAGCCCACTGTCAGCACACAGAAATCTGTTTTACACACTGGCATTCATGTGTACCAGAGCCTAACTGGCCAGCAGCTCACTGTTCAATAGAAATGAATGCTTCGAAGTGTTACAGACATTTACCTGGGATTCAAAATACCAGTGAATTAAGACTTTCCTTGCATCTTTCTAATATTGGCACCAACTGGGGTTTCCTTTGGTGCACAGGAGTGCAGCTGGACTGCCTCAGTCTCTCTACAGCTCACTGTAGCCTCAAGGAACAATTTTGTCTGTCAGAAGTAGCTGGAACAGCCTACGCAATACTGCGTAAGCTGTGCCTCACTGCCAGATGCACACCTTCCTCTTGAGGCTATGAGGAAAGTGGATGGAGCCTGTATTCCTGCTTAATCCTCTCATGCCAAGGAAACATCAAGCAGTGACTCAAAACATGTCAAGTCTGGATCAGGCCCAGGAGGTGTTATTAGAGTAGTGCTCATCAGCAGCACCCACTGCTAGGGAAAGGATGAGCTTGAAAACACAGCCTGAAGAGGGGGAGGAAAGACCTGCAGGGATAGGCTAGAGTTACTCAGAGTTGATAGGATTGCTGAGCAGCTAGGAGGGCAGAGAAGGCACCTCGCTCCTGCTGCTGACCCATGTAGAAAGAAGCACAGCACCCTGCTGCAGAAAATAGTTCCTGTACACTTATTTCAGCAATTTTTTCAACATTCATTTCCTACAATCTGAGTTCACTGTGGGCTTTTTAGTCTTTATAAGCTTAATTTAGGATAAGATAAAATAAAATCCTTGAAGGGGAACCTTGGCCCAAGGAACAAGGCAGCAGGCATCTGCTGCCACAGGTGGGTACGTTGTTCGGGGTTGATGTGTATATATGCTGTTAAATGGAGATTTCCTCGCATTCTCTTTGATTTGCAGCTCTTCTCACAAAATGTAGAGTCAATCATGGCACATCAGGGCTGTAACTGTGAGATATTTAATGCTCACATTTAGATAAATTTTCCTTTTTGGTCCTTGACATTTACAAGAGTAACTAAAGTTCAATCCTTCCTGAGCAAAAGATTTTGTATTCAAACCCAAATGATTACATCAGCAGTACAGCAATTTCAATAAAAACACTACATTTGGCTAAATATGTCATTCAGTTAAAGGTCACAGTAATGAATTGGATGAAAAAAAAATAGACAGATGTCCTGGGTTTGAGCTAAAACCCAGTCCTATTTAGTGATTTTTACTTTTCAGTTTTAGTTTCTTCTAAAAGGCTGCACTTTCTGAAGTCAGCAGCATGTTTGTGCAGACAGTGTGTGCTACTGGCAGTGATAACACCTGATGTTTGCAGTTACTGCCTGGGACTGGGATGCAGAAAGGCTCTTGCTGATACTTATTCCTGTAGTGACCAAGGCCACTGCTGGCTCTTGTGTGCCACGCTGGGGGTGCCAGGTAGTAAAGGGGGGTCACAAGGAAGTAAAAGGTTGCACCTCCGGGGGGTAATAGACAGGACAGGTGACCGAGGGGAGTATTCCATCCCATATACGTCATATATTAAGTGATCACGAGAGTTTCTGCCTCTTCTGCAATGGCCGGAGTCCAGAGAGGACTCCATCTGACCTCCTGCTTTTGATCCGGATCCTGAGTTCCCAAATCCAGCTCCCTGTATCCAGCTCCCGCCGCCACTGAGCCTGGGGTTTCCCCAGTGCCTCCTGTTCTGCAGCATCAGTGGTGATTGCTATCGGGGGAGGGAGCCAGGTTTGATATCGGGCTGTTATCTATAGTTGTATATAGTTCTTTACTTTTATCGTTCCACTATTATTTTCTATTATTATTGTTTCATTAAAACTGTTGTAGCTTTTTTTCTTCTCTAACCTGAAAGTCTCTCTGCTTTATTCTCTTTTCCTTCCCATTTTGGGGGGGGGAAACGGGGGTTAGAGAGCGTCTGTCTGTGTTAGAGGCCGGCCCAGCCCTAACCCACGACAACAGACCAGTGTAAACTGGTGCAATTACTAGCTAGTGTAACTATGACCTCAATTACTTTTGGCAGTAGGCTATGTATGGAAGTCACGTAGGAAAAAGCCTTTGATTCATGCAGTTTGGTTTGGCCACCCTTCTTGGCAGCACTACTGATGGTAAAGGTGGCTGAACTTAATGTGTTAATTCAAGTAAATCCCATACTTGGGGACTTTACTGCATATTCAGTAATAACAGGGAAGCAGTTCTCAAGCAAAGAAGAAAGAGACTCAGTCATGAAGTAACATCGTCACAGAACAGCCTTGACATTTACACCAAGTGAGGTGAGCAGCTACTCAGAAGCCAACTGGGAGATCTCAAGTATAGTTGCAGCAGCCTCACATCTGTTATGATAGTGTATTTAGTTTTTCAGTGTCTGTCCCAATCCTGAATACAGCCCCACAAATAGAATAACTTGTAAACATCACCCAGTTTTGAAATCCAGCACTGGGAAGACTGAAAGTTGGGCAACTTAACAAATTTATAGGCTTGTGCTTATATTTTCTGATTCTTACACAATATTCTAATTGATTGCATTAAAAAAGAATAAAATAAAAATAAAATAAAAGTGGACATCTTTGTCCATTTCATTTTCAATTTCATTTATCTTATTAATATGAGTATATCTAGACTACCCAAGTATATATATTGCAAAAACGAAATATTATCACTACAATGTGAAGAGGAAACACATAAATTAATAGACAACATCATCTGAAGTAGCTAAATGAATCAGATACACTGGAGGTTTGTTATTTTTACATCTTGTTTTAGCAGTTACCACCAAAGTCAAAAGATCTCTATTATTTGTAACTTTTTAAAAGTAAAAAAAAAAGCAAACTACTGGGTACACAAAATAACACAGATGTCTGAATATTATTAATGGTGAGTTAGTAAAAGTTTAATACTCGCAGGAAAATTATAGTAAGGACTTCAAGGACTGCAGTGTGTCTGCAACTTGTAATACATTTTTAGTGGGAGGACATCTCTCTTCCGGTAGCAGCTATTCAGACTAGAACTGACTCTGTCATAGTCCTGTGGCATCTGTCATTGACTTTGCTGAGGAGAAATGCTAGAGTAAAGTTGTTTCTCGATGTTTTGCATGAGTTGCGTTTTTCTGGGTTTTCTAGGCTCTCTATAACTGTGTCGTCACAAAGCAAACTGTGTTAAATATCACGCATAATTGTCTTGTTGAAAGATTTTCTTTATTCTACCAGACAAAACCACAAAGTCCAAACATTTGCCTGGCAGATTTCAGACATAGAAATAGCCCTTCCAGCTGGAGACGGCACATTCTTCATTGGCACCTAGAGGGTGCAAGGCAAGTCTGGAAAAGAGATGATTACAAAATCCCAGATACTCTTCCAGAGTATATCATAATGCTATAGACAGACAGATAATATTAGGCTTTAGCTTGGAATCAAGGGTGATATTTGGCAGCCTTGGAAATCTTGTGATAACCAAGCTACATGAGCGATTTTATGTCCTAGTATCTTTGGAAGCCAAGGAAGATGTACTGGTATGAAGATTGTCTTTCTGTGCGACAAAATTCATTCAAGAACTGTAACAAAAATGAAATAACAAGAACTAGAATGAGGTGTTCATTTAAAAACATCCTCATAGGCCTACAGCTGGACAGACAGCTGATATATTGAAGTGCCCTTTCATTATTGTTGAAGGTGGGACCTCAGTTTCTAGTCTTCTGTCCCGATGGTTTTTGGCAGCGTGGAAAAACACTTGAATAGGATAGTTCCATAGTATGCTTTTTTTTAATGGAGCATTACACATTTTATTTCTATAGCTTTTGTCATATTATTAGATTCATACAGATTTCATCCGTGGAAATTATGCTTTTCAGTGAATAGAAACAAAGAGTGAGATGTTATTGAATTAAAACTGTGGGTAAGAAAGATTAACTGGAAAATACGAAAAAATGCAGTTATACCTGTTTTTCCAGGTTTGAAAATATTTAAACCTCATAGGCACAAGTTAGCATGATTTGTTGTGCCTAGTTTTCATTTTGTATTGCTATGTGTCAGTCAAGAAAATTAGCATTTACTTCAGAAAAAAACAGTGAACAGCTGTTAATTTAGGAGGTCATCACAAATGTGCTGAGTAAAATCCTGTTCTAACAACATTTTTCAGCTGGTGAGACAAGGCTAGAGGTGACTGACAGCACTGAGAGACTGAGGAGCGAGGAGTGAAAGAGGCAGGAGTAGTTCAAGACTAATCCCAAAAGGAAGACAGAGGCAGTGCCTCGGGGCAGGAATGGGAAGATGAACAGTGCTGCAGGGTTTGAATAGCAGCGATGGGGACTAGCTGGGGAGGCAGCAGTAGAGAATCCTCCAGAATAAAGGGGTACACTTGGTAAGAAAGACTTTAAGGAGGAGAGGCATGAGTTTTGAGGAAGTAACCAACACCTGGGGAAGATACAGGCTAAGGAGAAAAATGACAGCAGAGATGCCTACCTGAGGTAAGGCTGGTTTAGAAAGAAGGCTGTAGTTGAATTTGTTCTTATCATCCTTCTGGACTGGCTGTTACAGCAGGACCAACTTGTAACCTGTGGATGATACAGCTGGCTCTTATGGCTTGCATCCACACAGAGCACAGCTCTGAGCTGGCTGAAAATGGACAGAGGTACCTTGTGCTGGTTTTGCTTCACTGTGGCTCTATTTCTGCAGCTATGTGCCTGCTCAGTTTATGTTTCATTCTCTTTCCTTTCTTAGACTTCGCCTAACGATACAGATGCTGCACTCTGTGTGACTGGTTCTAAATCTGATAATTCAGCATGAAATAATTGACTGTCCCAACGTATGTTGCTCTGTGTCTGGCAGGGCAACAGTGTGATCATCTCCTCTGGTTGTTCTTTCTTCTGCAGAGGTGCTATGGCAGAAGTTCACAGAATCACAGAATGTCAGGGGTTGGAAGGAACCTCTAAAGATCATCTAGTCCAGCCCCCCTGCCAGAGCAGGATCACCTACAGCAGGTCACACAGGAACGTGTCCAGGCGGGTTTGGAATGTCTCCAGAGAAGGAGACTCCACAACCTCCCTGGGCAGCCTGTGCCAGTGCTCCGTCACCCTCACAGGGAAAATGTTTTTCCTAATATTTTTGCGGAACCTTCTATCATCCTTAAAGACTTTCTATTTCTCTAAGTCTACTCTTTTTCTCCAGCAGATGATTTCTGGAAAATCAACCTATCTGTTGTTGATTTTTCTGTTATTAAATATCACAGTTACATGGGCTTATAGAAACTGCATATGAAACCAGTCTGATAAGAACTGCCTTCTTGGTTAAGTATTTAGAAGGCATCTCTGCTTAAGAGTGTCATCTGGATTACCCAAACCTAGATCTTGCCACAACTTTTTCAGGACCTAATTATCAATTATATG
>NW_009716379.1:0-3862 GCF_000703405.1 Apaloderma vittatum
CAGCCCTTCCTTCCATGATCTGTACACTTTCATCTTCCACTTGAGCTTACCCATTAGTTCCTTGTCCAGCCACACAGGTCTCCTGGCTCCCTTCCTTGACTTTCTACGTGTCGGGATGCACTGACCTTGAGCTTGAGAGAAGCAGTCTCTGAATGCTAACCAACTATCTTGGGCCCCTTTACCTTCAAGCAGCCTTGTCCATGGGATTTCCCCCAGCAACTGCTTGAAAAGGTCAAAGTCGGCCCTGCTGAAGTCCAGGGTAGTAATTCTGCTTGCTATCCTGTTCCCGCCACACGAGATCCTGAACTCCACCATTTCATGGTCACTGCAACCAAGACAGCCCTCGACCTTTACTGCTTCAACCAGACCTTCCTTGTTAGTGAATTCAATATTCTTTAGTGAGTCCGTCATGGGGGAATGCAGAACGGCCCCATTTTTTCATGCTGCCAACTTGGCTCTTGGAGTAAAACTACCGTTCGCTCTTCCAGGGGACTCAACTCCCTAATCACACAGCTCAGGTTGTGTGGCTTCCGTCAATTATATCTGAGTCGAGCAAGCTTGTTGCTCTACAGTTCACGATTCTCTTGTGAAGCCGATATGAGTGGATACAGAGCAGCACCAGTTTGTCTTGCTGTCACCATCGCTCTTTGAATAAAACGCAATTGGTTATTCATTTAAGAGGCTCTGCTCATAAAATACAGAGCTCACGTTGTGTGGTTTCCGTAGAGGATATCTTGGGAGACTGAGCCTGGAGCCCTAGGGCTCAATTTTCCGAGGTGAATGTTAGGGATGGATGCAGAGCAGCAGCAGTTTGCTTTCTTGGCTGATTTTCTTTAGGTGCAAAACTCAATTGTTCGCTCTTTCATGGGACTCAACTCCAAAATCACTCAGCTCACGTTGTGTGGCTTCTGTCAATTATATCTGGTGTGAGCAAACCTGGAGTCCTATGGCTCAGATTTCTTTGGTGAGCCTGACACGGATGAATGCAGAACAGCACCAGTTTGTCTGGCTGTCACCTTTGCTCTTGGAGCAAAACTCAATTATTTACCTTTCTAAGGGGCTCGGATCAAAAAAAACATGCATCTCACTTTGTCTGGGTTCTGTCAATTATATTTGGGGTGAGCGAGCCTCGACTCCTATGATTCAAGTTTCTTTAGTGAGTCCGTCATGGGGGAATGCAGCGCAGCCCCATTTTTTCTTCCTGCCCACTTGGCTTTTGGAATAAAACTATTTTCTCTTCCGGGGGACTCAACTCCAAAAATCCCTCAGCTCACTTTGTGTGGCTTCTGCCAATTATATCTGGGGCCAGCGAGCTTGGAGCTCTCTGGTTCAAGGTTCTTTGGTGAGACCGTCACGGGGAAATTCAGAGCAGCACCATTTATTCTTGCTGCCACCTTTGGTCTTGGAGCAAAACTCAATCGTTCGGTCTTCAGGGGGGGAATCAAATCCCAAATCAGGCTGCTAACCTTGCGTGGCTACTGTCGAATATATCTGGGGCGACTGAGCCTGGAGCGCTATGATTCAAGGTTTTTTAGTGAGAGTGTCATGGAGGAATGCAGAACTGACCCATTTTATCTTGCTCTCAACTTGGCTCTTGGAATAAAACTCAATTGGTTATTCATTCAAGAAGCTTGCCTCATAAAATACACAGCTTACATTGTGTGGTGTCCGTAGAGGATATCTTGGGAGACTAAGCCTGGAGCCTTAGGGCTCAATTTTCTGAGCTAAGTGTTAGCGATGGATGCACAGCAGCAGCACTTTGTATTCTTGGTTGGTTTTCTTTAGGTGCAAAACTCAATCGTTTGCTCTTTCAGGGGACTCAGCTCCAAAATCACTTAGCTCACTTTGCCTGGATTCTGTTGATTATATCTGGGGCGAATGAGCTTGGAGCTCTATGTTTCAAGGTTCTCTTGTGAAGCCTATATGAGTGGATGCAGAGCAGCACCAGTTTGTCTTGCTGTCACATTCGCTCTTGCAATAAAATGCAATTGGTTATTCATTTAAGAGGCTCAGCTCATAAAATACGCAGCTCGCATTGCGTGGTTTCAGTAGAGGATATCTTGGGAGACTGAGCCTGGAGCCCTAGGGCTCGACTTCCTGAGGTGAATGTTAGGAGTGAATGCAGAGCAGCAGCACTTTGTATTCTTGCCTGCTTTTCTCTAGGAACAAAACGCAATCGTTCACTCTTTCAGGGGACTCAACTCCAAAATCACTCAGCTCACGTTGTGTGGCTTCTGTCAATTATAACTGGGACGAGCGAATCTGCAGTCCTATGGTTCTAGTTTCTTCGATGAGCCTGAAACGCACTAATACCGAACAGCACCAGTTTGTCTGGCTGTCACGCACCCAACATCTAACCCCAACACCTAACCCCTAACCCCTAACCCCAACACCTTTTCAGTGGGCTGTTTTTCCAATGGCCTTTTTGTTTTTAAATTAATCAACAAAACTATTAAAAAGAATCTTCTAGCACACATGTAGTGAGAGTCTCCTGTCAGCTGCAACTAGAAAGGCAGGAGGACTCATCTTTAAGGTCTCTGAAGAGCTGTGGGGTTTTTCATGCCTGTATCTAAGGCCCCGGTGTGTTTTGTGAGGCAGGCAGTATGGCTTTTAAAGCCACAGGCTAAAACCTGCTCTACTAAAGGCCATGGAAAAAATATACTGGAGAAAATGTGGTTATGGTGTTGAAACAAAGAATGGAAGACATGAACAAAGTGTGGGAATGCAGCCAAGAGAACAGAATTAATAGAGAACAGAAGAGGAAGAGGAGTGATGAAGTGAACAACCACCAGAGGCATCCAACGAGCACCAAGACAGGCCAAAAGAAGAAGAACTAACAGTAGACGGCAATAAAGACTGTAGAATGGGAAGTGAATGAGTATGTAAATAGTTCTTAGAATAGGAGGAGATACAATAATTATTTAGTGGAAATGGGGTAAGAATGTGTGTAGTGACTGCACAGAACCAGAGCAAAGACAAAGCCAGGGGAGCACACGCTGTGGGAATATCCCCGTGTGTCTCCCGGTGCTGCCATACGGAACACCTGCTTAATTAAAATCACATTGGCTATCGAGTTGGAATTCTTGACCCTTTGAATCACCGAGGAGATGCAGCCAGGCCCTGGAAGGCGCTCCTGGAATTGCTCCTGCAGCCGGGCTCCGCTGCCAGCCCAGGGCAGGGCTCAGCCCCACTGGGCTGCCAGTGCCCCCCCAGCACCTCCTGCTGCCCATCAGCAGTTTCTGGACAGACGTTCGGCCCCGTCTCCCTCCCTTGGGATCCCCACCTGTGCGCGGCAGGTCCAGGCAGCCTGCGACCTCCCTAGCCTGGAGATCCGCTCTCTCATGCGCACAGGCAGGCTCTGGCTGCCCTATCGCGCAGCCTGTGGTGGGAAGCAGACACCCTGCAGGCAGGAGGAGGTGGAGACACGGGATAGAGGTGGCTGCTTTGGGACAGCACTCCCTGCAGCCAAAGGTCCCCAACAAAGGACACACAGGAGTCTCTGGGAAAGCGTGGGAGCAGGGCTGCCCACTGCTTTGCTGGTGGGTGTTTGTGAGTCTGGAGGGATGGATGGGAGGAGTGGAGGGAGGGATGGATGGATGATAAATGGGTGGATGGATGATGGATGGATGGAGTGATGGAGGGAGGGAGGAAGGGATAGATGGATGGAGAGAGGGAGGGAGGCAGGAAGGGAGGGAGGGAGGGATGGATGGATGATGGATGGATGGAGGGATGGATGGATGGATGGATGGATGGATGGAGGGAGGGATGGATGGTTGGATGGATGGACGGAGGGATGGATGGATGGACGGGTGGGTGGATGGATGGACAGATGTTTTATGGAGGACAGATGGATGGACAGATG
>NW_009716379.1:3892-4621 GCF_000703405.1 Apaloderma vittatum
ATCCAGGTAAAAATCCTGGGCTGGTCTCCGCCTGCCGAGCTATAGGCTGAGACAGATATGGGCTGTGGATTGAGTTCCTGTGTGCTCATTCTCATTTCTTGACCATGCCCTGGGAGAGGTAGGTAGCTGGGTGGCTGTCTGAGGCGCTGAGCTCAGCCCAGAATGCCCAAAAGCCCGCCCTGATGGACAGCAAAGGAGCACGGCCGAGAAGCCGTGAAAGGAGCGGCTGATGGCCGGTCCCTCCTGCATGCAGGGTGGCCGAGCGTGGGCTGGACAGCTGGAGGGCTCTGCTGCTAACGCGGGCAACAGGTCAGCAGTGGCTCCTCTTCAGAGACAGCGACACGTGCTGGAGTTTTTTGATGGGGCCTTTGCAGCTGCTGCGAGCTGGTGCCCTGTGGCAGGGATGGGCGGTCACCAAGCTTGCAGCTCTGCAGCTGTTAAAGCCACCACCGAAAGGGTTCTGGTGGCAGGTGCTGTGCTGTTGGTTTAGTTGTGTTTTAGGTTTCCTTTAATCATTTTGTTGAGCTCCAGTTATTTCTCTGCAATAGGGTGACGGGATTAGCGCCGATCTCCTCTTTCTGGAGTGTGTTGTGACAACCTTTGTCATCGCGAGGACTCCCCTCTGCTGCCAAGAGGAGCAATGGCCGCCCCAGGGAATGGCTCCTGTGAGTACGGGCTTCGTCCGCAGGCTGGGACTTGGGGAACCCCCAGGGGCTCCAGCAGGGGCTG
>NW_009716379.1:4647-18478 GCF_000703405.1 Apaloderma vittatum
CAGCCCAGAGGGAATTCTGGGGCAATGCCCGGCAGCAGCCAGGCTCTCCCAGGAGCTGGCGATTACACAGAGGAAAACGCATTTTGTTGCTCCTCTGCCACCATGGCCAAGGCTTTGAAAGTCAACACTGCTCATGGGAAGGTCCGACATCGGTAGGGCTACCTTCTATGCCAGGCATTGCCTTGTTTTCATCAAGTCACCATCAGAAAAAGACCTGATAATCCAATTCAAGGCTCTGGAGGGAAAGGAAGTTGGCCCGAGGCACAGACATCAGCGTGTGGGTTTGTGGGACTTTGGGCCAAGTAAGCAGGGGAACAGACTGTTTCCCCAAGCACACTCCTGACCAGTCCGTCCCAGTGGCAGCACTGGGCACCCCCAAGGCTTCTGGCTTGGAGCTCAGCGCTGCTTGTCTTGGCTGCTGCTGCAAAGAACTTGACTTTCCAATATTGTCTCATCTCTTTTCACAGGTTGTTTCCCTGCAGTCACTGCCGAGGGAACGACTGGGCTAGAAAGGAGCCTCTTTCCTCCAGAGAAGATCTACATGGAGTGGATCTACATGGAGCCAGGCAGCTGGAGCAAGGCTCTACAACCCCGCCAACACGTGTTTCCTCAACTCTGTCCTCCGGTGCCTGACGTCCACACCGCCTCTCGCCAGCTACCTGCTCTCTGGGGAGCACAGCCAGTCGTGTGAGTGCTTGTGTGCACATCTCTTGTGGATCTGCCGGGCACTGCCCAAGGAGTCCCAGCGTCTGGAATTGGGTTGAGGAGAAAAGCTGCCCTTCCCTGTCAGCCCCCGAGCGGGTGCTGTGGGACCACTGCAGCCCAGAAGCTGCACGTGTTATCTGGGGGTGCTCAACTTCAGAAAGGCTCCTCCTTCTGTCCCCAGGCCTCAGTTGCCGTTCCTGCAGCTTTAAATGCTTTGTTTATCACACAGAAAAGCTGTGTCAGTTCCACATCCCTCTCAAGAAAGGTTTCTATGCGCTGAGATGTCCTGGGCTTGTGGGGACATTGGCACCTTGGGAGGAGAGGGCTGGAGACTGTCCTTATAATGTCCCAATCTCCGTTAGGTTTCCCATTGCTGTGGGTATTTTGCTGACCTGAGAATCTTCCCTCCCTCCCTGTTCAGGTGGCGAGCGAGACATCTGCATGCTGTGCGTGATGGAAGCGCACGTCAGCATGGCCCTGCGTTGCTCTGGTGGTGTCCTCCTGCCTTCAGCTGTCAACCGTGCCCTCCGACGTACGTCATTTCAGGTGCTTTTGCGTGTTTCCTCCTGTCCTTGTTGGAGAGAATCACTGACTTCTCTTTTCTTAGGAATAGGATGTTTCCAGTTGGGCAGGCAGGAAGACACCCACGAGTTCCTCCGCTGTGCCGTAGATGCCATGCAGAGAGCCTGTCTGCAGAAAAGCACCAAGTAAGCGCAAGAGATTTACTTTCTCAGTGTTCCTGAGCCCTTGGCACTCCCTGATGTGCTCCCGTCAAGGAAGGCCAAAGGCCAGGGCTCTCAGACAAAACAAAAGTCCTGCAGGAGATAACTCTCTGCCTCACCATGTGTTTCCAGCTTGAACGTCCCTTTGGAAGAAGCTACCGTGATCCACCAGATCTTTGGGGGCTATCTGAGATCCAGAGGTACTTGTACACACCAGTCACTAAACTGGGAATTGTCTAGGCCCTTCTGTCTGCCCGTGACAAAGCGCTGAGCCTGTGCCTGGCGTAGAAACCACGAAGAGCACAAACCGGCACAGTCAGTCAACTTGCCCCATCGCTGAGCATTTCCATTTGCCTTCCAGTCACGTATGGCAGCTGCGGAGCTCCGGTTCTCTTTGATTTCCTGTTCCTTCCCCTTGTCTTTGTCATTTCCATCTTCTTCTTTACAGCTGCTGGCATCTTCTTCTTGTTCCTCATCTTGATTCTCTGCACTTTGTTCACTTCCCTCTTTCTCTCTGCAGTTCTCGGAATCATCGCCTTCTGCATTCTCCCTGCTGGAATCACAAACTGGGGAGGAAAAAGTCATCTCAAACCAAGTTCCAGCACAGAGAAATCACAGGGCACAAGCAAAGAGAGACCCCTCGTCTCTCCTCTCTGTTTTCTGCCCCCTAGGATGAGCAGGCCCTGGGGTCTGGGAGATGCAGCCACCCCCCTCCCCAGGCTCGACTCAGCCCCAGGGTGGGTACGGCCAAGGCGGGGGCGGCTGCAGGAGCGCAGCCCTTCTCCCGAGATCGTAATTCAAGACTTGCAAGGACATCAGTGCTACGTGGACTCCAAGGTGCAGCTGGTGTTTCTGAAGGCGTCCACGGTGCAGATCTCGCTTATTCACAGTTGCTGTTACCGTCACATTTTGTTCGGCATTCTGGGCAACTGGAGCTGATTCCAGTGTTATTAAAAGCAGTTTTTAAGGGACAGCACTCAAGAATGAAACCAGGGTCCTTCACTGCTATCAAGGCTTTGCTGATGTTACTTTCTTTGGTTTACACCAGCTCAAGATTAAGCCTTACTACCAAACGACCAAAGGCACAAATTATAACGGCACTATGGCTTCCCGTACACATTCCTGCTGCTGCGTATTGCGGGGATCTAACACAGCTCAGAAATTTGCTTGCTCCCTGGGAACGGGGTGCTTCATTCCCATGCCATGGTCTGTACTCCAGAAAAGGAATGCAGAGGATTTCTATATGTACGGGGTGCAGAGGTCTAAATGACACCTACCTCTAAGAGAGTCAGCTGTTGTTTCTTCTCGTCTTTTGTTCAGCTCTTTGACGAAGCTTATGCTTACATCATCTAAGGCCTGAAAGTGATAAGGGTTAGTAATAAAAGCTCTAGAAATGCAGTCACATACCAAAGTTTCCGCTCTTTTCTTTTGAGCTTTGCTCCTACTCGGTCCTTTCCCACCATCAAACTCTCTGAAAGGCAGGGAGAGATAGAGGACGGTGCAGTGTCCCTGCCCAGATGTCTCATCCTCTGAAGCTCCCCAGCTCTCTCACACTGTCCTTTTTCTCCGGGCAGGAGAACAGGCTCTGCCTGACCTCTGGATGCCCAGGAGGGATCAGCACCCCAGCAGGTGCCTGAGCTGTAACCGGTGCCCAGCAAGCCAGCAGCCAGCAGCCTGCTGCCAGGAGGGAGGGCTGCTCCCAGCACAGGAGGATGGCTTTGCCGGCAGCCACGGCCCTGCCCAGGTGGTTGTTCGTGGTGTGACACAAAGCAGCTTCTCTGGGATGTTTTGGAGAGGAGAGGAAAGGCTGCGCTGGGATCAGCAGCTGAAAGCAACTGAGCACAGAGGTGGCACCGCCGGGTTCTCTGTGTGAAACCCTCGTAGCCCCGGGAAGGTCGAACGAAAAATTCTCCCTTGAGCTGAGCAGGGCTCATGCTTCATCCTTTTATATGTTGGACTGCTCCATAAACTGGGCATAAGTTTTCTGAGCTTTCCTAACTTTTAACATGCAAACTACTCCAGAGGCTGCATTTCCCCTCTCTTAACACACTAGTGTCAGGACGTTTTATCAATTAACGGGACACAAGACGACAATAGTTACAGCTAAATCCTTGATGCTGCCCCGAGCCCCTCTCCCCTTTGCCACACGCCACTCACACCAAGGATGGTCGCCTGAGCAGCTCCGTCGTGAACTTGCTTTGCCTTCTCAAGTGCTTTTTCGAAGTTGGTGATTGCAGCCCGGTAATCCTTTAATTTTACTGTAAGAGACAAATGAAAACATCTATTTTCAACCCCAGATCAAGAGAACACCAAGAGCTAATAAAGGAAGCTTTCAAGAAGACGCCTCAATATGAGCAGTTACTGGGGTTGCTAAACTGTAGAGCTGCTGTCACTAAGGTGCTGAGCGTGGCCTCTAACAATTTAAATAAAAAATTAAGTCAGTCTTTTTTATGCAGCTGCATTTTGATACAGTTTTATAGAGTTAGTATACAGAGGCTCACAGATTTTTGAGACGGTTCTAGGAAATAGGAGGATATAGATGAAAAAAAAACTTCAAAACTACATGGAAATCTGTAAAATAAAATAAGTATGTATATATCACTCCCAACAGAAGCAATCGGCAGTTTAGAAAAATATGATTGTTACAGACTTTCTGAATCTGTAGTTGTAAAAAGAAAGGATTTTAAAAGTAAGTTTACCTTTTTGAAAAGCTGTATTTTTAAGAGAAAAATAGACCAGTCTGCATTTCCCTGAATAAGCCAATAGGTTAAGGAAATGTTCAAGCAAGACAGACCCACGGAACAGCTTGAAACATGTGGAATTAGTTCTGGTTTTAGTGGACGTGTCAGATCACTGGACACAAAACTCTCTGACTGAGGAGTTGCTGAAGTGTCTTTCTGAGTTTCCCCAGATATTAAATCCCAGGAAGTATTTGGTTTTTCCAGCACTTGCAGAGGCGAGATTCCCTCTTTTATTTCTCCGTTTGGCATCTCCTGTACTTCAGCTGATGCCGGTCCAAGTGGACGTAAAAGGCCAGAGACTGGAGGAGATCAGTGTGAAAACAAAGCTGTCCCTGTGATCCGCAGGGGCTCCCTACTCACACACCTTTACCTTAGGCCTGGGCCACCAGCGCAGTCATGTGGAGTTGCCACTCGGCGTCTCCCCCTTCATGCGCTGACCGCAGGGCCTTCTGTCCGTAACCTCGGGCTTCTTCAGCTTTATTCAGCTCGAGGTAGCATCGGCCTATTTCATGGAACAGCCAAGTCTTCTCCAGGCTGGATTTTGCCATTGGAATCTTCTCCTCTCAACTTCAAGCAGAGTGAGAAAGGCACACATTTACCGAATCTCACCAGGCACAGCTGTAATTTCAACCACCGATTCTATCAACAAAGGGTTCCAGGTACTGCTGCTATGAAAAATTTCACAGTTGCTAGCAGTATGAATTAACAAATTGAAAAGACATGCCCTGTTTAACTCAAAATACAACCTCGTGCCTTTCCTGTTACTAATTTTACATACCTGTCAGTAGCCTGCTGGAATTTGCCGATCCTGGCATAAACTCTGCCGATGTTACCAAGGGCTCTGGATTCGGCATCTGGCAGGTTGCTGCATTGAAAAGGAAGTAGCAGTAGCTGACACAGTTGCATTCCCGATACAGTCTGCACTTTCTTCAGTCTTCTCTATTTTCTCTGATGCCCACTTTTCAGGCCGAGTGTTGAGAAATGGAGGTAAAGGACCAACGTCAGACTGAAAGTCATAAAATCAAGGTAGGTTTTTTATGTCACCTACAGCGGTTGCAGCTGACACTCCATAAAGCACGGGGGGAAAGCGGTTTAGTTTTGTCTAAGGCATCAGAGGACCAGGCTCCCACCGGGCATTGCTGCGCTTCTGTCCATTCCACGTGACTTCACAGCCCTTTGAAAAAGGGCTGAAATCACGTACCTCATTCCTGCCTCTCCTCTGCTCATTCTGAACTTTATTTGGTGCACCTGGGGTGTGGAGATCACCAGGGGAGAAGCAGGAATTTCTTAGACCAGTATGAATTTTTAAAAGTGATTGGTGCAAATGATAAATGGTGTCAGCTACATTTTAAAAGCCCTACGCAGTACTGAGAAAAATAAACCCAAAGTAACTTCAAGCAACCTTTCAGTGTTTTCTCCTGTGCTTTGCAAAACTCTTGCTGAATCCTAAGACTACGCTTTGCTCTGCTCTGTTTTAGCTGAAAGAGCTGCAGAATGTGTTCTGTATGGGCAGGTAACCACATCTCCTAGATAAATATTTCAAGCCTGCTATCATAGTTTGAATGCAAATCATCTAAAGAGAAAATGTAGCAGAAAAATCACAATTAGAGCCTGACCTTCCCGAGACGGAAGCACATACTAGCGGCTAAAGTGCTCAGACTGGGACTTACGCTCTCTTTTGCTTTGCTCCAGCAGAGATTTAGGTGTGCCACGTGGTCAAGATCCTTTAAAAATGTGCTGCAGGCTCCATGTTTTTGAAATAATGATGAAAAGAAGCCAGTAGAGACCACGATACTTGGGCAGAATCCGAACGTGTCACCCTGGTAAATGTCCAGGTGAGAATTACGATATTACCTGACGCTAAAACATCCCCACAGAGATACTTCCCTCTTTTCCTGATCCATCTGAACTTCTCGACACTTACCTCTGCCTGGCAACTTCCAGATCCGTTTTATGGCTCCGCAGAGGCCTCTGTCTGGCCCATCTCTAACCGAGCGCTCCCAATGCAGCTGTGGAGGTTTCTGATCAGTTCGCTCTTGCTGGGAAGTTCATCCTCTGACCACCCTTGTACCGTTTTCAGCATCCTCTCAGCTTTCTTGCAGCTGTCCTCAGGGAAGCCGCTGCTCAGCACTAGAGACAAAGCACAAAGTTTAATTCACATGCACAGACACAGAGATGTTGGGGAAGTAAGACCAAGTGCAGGTGCGTAAGTCTTAGTCAAAGCTGGGGAAAAGGTGAGAGCTCCAAACTCTTTGTGCATCTCCTACAGCCCTCCCTCCAATCTCCAAGTGCCCCTGGGAGGTGACACTTCTGACCCTCCTCCAGCACGACTGAGAATCACTTTTATCCCATTAAGCAAAGGGGAGATGATGCTGGTGACACCCCACACTCGCCAAATTTAAACAAAGGAGAATGATGGCTGTTGTCTGAAGGTTTTGAAATCTCGTAGTTGTTGCAGCAGGGCAGCCTGGTCTCGGAGATGAAGTTCTAGCTACAGTACTCAGGTTTTCAAGTCCTAAATGAGCCTCTCGCACCTTCCTGGGGAGCTCTGTTCCCCACGCCCTCCTGGGCGACAGCGCCGTGGAAACAGGACTGCAGAAGGTTTCTAACACTACCCTCTCTCAGTGGATGTAGCTTAAAAGAACTGAATTGTGCTCACAACTAAATTCTTCTCCCCGGGTTGCAAGTCTGCAGCACGGGAAGAGAGAAAGAGATCACAAGTGACTGAATTACTCCTTCCTTCCAGATCACTGTTTTTCAGCTGCTTCATCTCTCTACAACAGTATTTTTGAATGATAGAAATGACTAACTCTGGTGACCTGCATTCTCTCAGGAAAATAACTTCAGATGAGGAGACCAGAGGCATTTACTAAGCATGCAGCAGCTTAGACACAGGCCTGCCTGACTTTGGTCTAAGCTGTGTCCTGAAAACAAACAGCAAAACCTCAAGTACAGAAAAAGCTGAGAAAAAAAATGTGTTGAATTCTGTATGCAATTAAGTGTTGGGAAAGGTGAAAGAATACAAAAGCAAATACTTTCCCCAAACTGCTCCTACTGCTTGTTAGTCCCTGCTCTGCTTTTGTTGTTCTGGGCTGTAATGACCACAGTAAATAATGATGTGTGCCCACGACTTGTTTAGAGCCCTCAGCCAGGACACCTACACATCTTGATTTCCTTCATGCTCTTTGCGATGTACCGGCGAACCTCAGCTGCTTTTTTTGTCTTGGCCTGGATCCGTCTTTGCTGCCTGAGCTTACGCTCTCTCACACGGGCAGAAATAGGATTCTGCTGTTGCCAGAATTCCCTGCGTGTGTCCAGGTAGGAAAGGCCACTCAAAACCAGGTCCGCGACTTTGGTTCCCTGCTTTGTGCGGCTCTCCATCAAATCAGAAAACAAGACGACAGAACCCAGGAGAGTGTGAATGTGTACGACGGAACGAAGCTGCAGTTCAGCAAGGGACTGCCGCCTGTGAAGGTTTTTCTGCTCTGACAGGTAGTCCTAGAAATGAAAGTCTTCAGCGTTCCTCAGAACTGACGCAGTGAGGAAGGAAGTTCTGGAAAACTCCCAGGCTCTTCCCCGCTGCGTGTGGTTCAGGGAACCAGAGCTGCTGGTCCCAGCCCCCGTGGCTGCTGCTTTCTCTGCTGACAAGAGCCAGGCAGGGCCCCAAGGGATGGGGAGGCTGTGGCAAGCGAACGCCTGTCCTCTGCCCGGGCTTTTGCACCAAACTGGCTCTTTGGGAAGTGCTGCGTGATGAAAACTGAGGCTTTTACACGCTTGGAAACCAGACAGCCCGCATCTATTATTGATGCTAGTGATATCACAAAACCTGTAAGCAGACTAAATTCTTAATTACTTCCCTATTACTGGGTAAAGACATCCCTAGAAAAATGGCCAAATGGGAATCTCCTTTCTGTCTAGTTCCAAAAAAAAGACACTTCTCTGAATCCTGCATCTTCATCTCAACAGCATTTTTAATGAAACCTCGAATGAGCTACGGTAATCTGAGCAATGCTTTGCACTTAGTGCAAGTGTCTTGCTCGGAGTTGATTTACTGTTTGTTACAAAAGCCTCACATTTAATAGGGAAGGAAATACGCATATAATTCGGGCTATTAAATCTGTCTCCAAAAATACGTGTACACTCCAGACACCTGCCTCTCTCCTGACCGCTGCAGCCCAGTGTGCTGTGCGAGCTCCGATATGAACGAGGAAAAGTAGTCACAGGGTTGAAAAAGAACCTGCTTAGAAGGAAAATTTAATTAGATACAATGGAGAAAGACCTTTATCCTTGAGCAACTTTTCTAGGAAGACCTTGTCAGCGTAAAGCTCTCCAGGAAGCTGTCGCTCTATTTTTGGGTTCCTCACAGGCTCCCATTTCCTCGTCCATTTTTGATCCTTAATGACAGCCTCCCATTTCTTTGACAGTTTTTGATCTTTTTGATCCTCAGTCGGTTTCATTTGGGGTTTCTCATTTGTGTTTTTGCTCTACAGAGAGTTAAAAATAAAGGCGGTTGGGGAGATAAGTGGGCAGCACTTGAATTAGTAGAATTCCATTTACACTCCATATAGGACAATTTATTTTACAAATAAAGGTCAGTGTCTCATCAATTGCTTTGGTCACAAACTGAAATTTTGCACCTAGCTGTGCTCCCTCCCTTCCAAGAATAGTTAGAGTGAGACCAACAATTAGCCCTGTCCTAGTTTTCCTGCGCAAATCTTCAGGCCCCTCCGTACAGATTATTTTTACCACCGGGTACCTGTAATTCTGGCCAAGAGAAGCAATGAGCATTCACTGCCCTGAACTCAAAGGGAAATGAGGCTTGGAGTCTCAGAGGAACAAGGTGTTACTGCAACGGACCACCCCAAAATTAAGCAATCAGGAAAGTGTCCATTATCAAAAATGTGAACATTAAACATCAGGTAAACCCCAAATAAATACTGTAGCTAAAGGTACCCTGGCTCCCACCTCAGTGCTGGTACTTGGTAGCCTTTGATGGGTGATCGACAACAGCCAACAGGAACCGGCTGGAAGAGAAATTTCAAACTGGGCTTTGCTTCTCCATCGTTGCTCTTCCCTGCTCTGCTGTTTTCTCCTTTAATTCTGTTTTTAAAATGGTTTGGGTTTGAAGGGACCTTTAAGATCTAGTTCTAACCCCCTGTCTTGGGCAGGGACACCTCCCACCAGACCAGGTTGTTCCAAATCCCATCCACCCTGGCCTGGGACACTTCCAGGGAGGGGGCTGCCACAACTTCTCCAGGCAACTTTTCTCCTAGTAAAGAACAACTTTCTAATATCTAATCTAAATCTACCCTGCTCAGCCCAGGGTGCGATTGTCTTTACGGGCTGTGAGCGGCCGTTGCGGGCTCATGGGCTGTTCTTCACCCCCAGCACCCCGAGTCCTTCTGCGCAGGGCTGCTCCCCATCCCCTCGTCGCCCAGCCTGTGTCTGTGCTTGGGACTACCCCGACCCAGGGGCAGGACCCTGCCCCTGGGGCCTTGTTGAACCTCACGACGTTGGCACGGCCCCACCTCTCCAGCCTGTCCAGGTCGCTTGGGATGACACCCCTTCCCTCCAGCAAGTCAATCGCACCACACAGATTGTGACTGGTGAACTTGCTGAGGGTGCCCTCACTTCCACTGTCCCTGTTGCCAACACAGATGTTGAACAGCCCCGGTCTCAGTGCTGGCCCTGGGGAACAGCTCTCTCCATTGGTCTGCAATGGGCCATGGAGCCATTGATGGAACTTTGTGTAGCTTGAGCCACAACTGCACTAAAATCAGGTGCATAAATGCGCTCAGAACAGATTGTTGTGCTTCCTGCACCGAGAAGGCACTTCACTAGAGCAGCTGTGTCCATGTTGCTGCAGAAATAGGAATCCTCTAATGCCTATTTCAGAAAGTAGTGGTGTTATAATAACTCTAATTAGCTTCTAAAGTGAGAACCCTTCAGACTGTACGTCTGCCTGTCTGCTTAGAAAGCAGAGACCCTCTTTATTCTCCAGTTTAAGTGAGGATAGACCTGCAAATACAGAGAAAACACCTGTTAGTGTTCAAGAGTAGCGGTGCAGAGGCTTTAGAAACTAAAATTACAAGAAATGTGTCAAGCTTGTAATGCCCTGTTTGAAGCGAAGCTTTCTACTAATTCTTTCACATGAAATCCGTGGCCATTGGTATGTTCTGTGAACAGAGAACACAGCTCGGAGACACAGCTCCTCTTGGGATTTTAATGATTATTTTCACCTGACACTGGGGGCTCCCATCGTGGTGCAGATTCCCTACGGTGACGTGCTACACCCTGCACGGAAACCGAGGAAGATAAAGAATGGCAGGTTCCTCTGAGGGATCATGGCTGAATCTCCAGGTGGAAGAAAATCTCTGAGCACAGGGGTCCCCAGCAATCCAGAGAACTATTTTAAAGTTTTTGGGTGCTGACATCAGGAGAAAACTCCCCTTTCATTCTCATTCTGACACCCAGTTCTGCTGTTCAGCTCACACTCTGGTAGTGGAGGTAAGAGTGAAAAAGCTCTTTATCTTGGCCCACTCAGAAGGAAGAAAAGAGCTTTGTGTGCTGTTGTGGAAGGATTTCCTTCAGCAAGGCCACGGGCTGGGACCAGTGGTGGGAGTGCACACGTGTCACAGAAGGCAAATGTTTCTGAATCTGCCAAGCCAAGCAGATTCAATAGAACGGTTTGGGGGACGTGCCCTATTAGTGCTCCTGTCTGCACATTTCCCAACTCTTCAAACATCAAGATCAGATGCTCATGTGTTTCCTTGCTTCTTTCCCCTGCATCTAGCTGCTACTGCTCAATTAAAAAACGTCACATTTGGTTTTTAATCTGTTCATTTGCCTACAGCCCAGACACCTGAAGGCATTTAAAGCCCTTATCCCTTCTGAGCGGAGATCCTTAGGTGAATTGCTCTGGGACAGGCAATCGGATGATATTGCCTTATGTCAGCCTTCGCTCTGCGAGCAAAAGAGAACTGTCTGCTTTCACAATCTGTACCACAAACGTAGCCAATAAGAATTTTGGGATTCACTCAAGCATATTTGGTGTGCTCTAGCTCAGATCCTGAATTTTAGGAACTCTGAGTCTGACCATCAGTTGAGCTTTCCTTCCTAGAAGCTTCACTCAGAGAGCAAGACATAACTGTCTACTCTTTTTAAGCTTGGCCACAAAAGAAGCTCATAAGAATTTTGTGCTTCAATCAAGCCCATTTTGTGCGCTCTAGCTCAGATCCTTAGGTGTATTACTCTGGGGCAGGCAATCAAATGATATTGCCTTATGTCAGCCTTCGGTCTGCGAGCAAAAGAGAACTGTCTGCTTTCGAAATCTGTACCACAAATGAAGCCAATAGGAATATTGGGATTCACTCAAGTGTGGGGAATCCATGCAAGCCAGACGAACAGCACACCAATATGATCCTCTGTAACGCCAAGTTTATTCCATTCAGAAGGCTACTTATATATTATAGTTAGTTCCTTACTCGTGTACAGCATGAGTTAAGTGTTACATGATTGGTCAGATACCCCGTCCATGCACTACATGATTGTTTACACGCTACTATCCACGCGGCGAACACGCACCTAACTAGCTACTCTGATAGGCTCTTGTGCACAGCGTCAAATCTCCTATTTTCTCTTGGCCTACTTTCCTATCTGAGATGCTCCTAAAGGCTGCATTGTCTTCAGTAGTTTCATAACTATCTGCCTCAGCACTTTCGGTTGCTCATTGACCTGTACTCTTTCACCAAGTTTCTATGTAGTAGGCCCCAACATCTCCCCTTTTTCTTTTAAACATAATAGACATACTGCGTTTCGGTGACAACCGTAGACAGTACGTTACACAAGGCAAAATTACACAAAATCCTACTAAAGTTAGCAAAACTGGCATTACTCATTTTATCAATGCTGTTAGCTAAGGCCTAAGGTTCAGTGAATTGAGCCATTCTGAAAAGGGGTCAGTATTGTATGAAATTTTGTTAAACCGTTGCCGAAGGTCAGACAGCTGTTTGTTTATACTCTGTGACTGATCTGACAAATTCATACAACACATTCCATAAAATTCCTCGCATCCATGTCCTTGTGCTAGCAACAGAAAATCAATTGCGGCGTGATTCTGTAGTGCAGCATGTCTAATGCTATCTACATCAGGAAGGAGCTCTGAAATGATACGTGAAGTAATGTTAAACTCTTTCAAGCTCCAGCAAGCTAATCTTTTCAACTGATTGTAATTATGTGCTGCAGCACCTCCAGGCACAAAGAAAGCCAAAGCGACAAAAGATGCCGTTCGTTCGAGGTTTACCTCATTTCTACAGTGTTCATCAAAATGCTTAATTTCCCTTTTTGCTCTATTGTGCTCTTTTGACTGGGTGTAATCAATCCATGCCCTCATTTGAGGTGCAATTAAGGTTAGTTTTCCCAGATAACAAGGACCTCCTATGGGGCGATAAGGAATACCATTCCATGCTTGAAAGGAATACCATTCCATGCTCGATCTTTGCATATTAAAAAGTTTCCTGGTGGCAACAATGAGGCAACAAAAAGTTTCCGGTCGTATTTGCTACAACATAACCTGTCTTAACTTTTGACCAGTATCCTTGATGACCTGTCACATTTTGCTATTGAACTAAAATTTGCAGAGCACGCATGTCTCTTTGCTTGATCAACCATTCAGATCGGGGATCTCCAAAAGAAATACCTCCAGTGCCATTATAAGGTTGTAAATGGGGCACTATGTCTGCACAATTTGGCAATCCAGTCACATTATCTATTTCGAATGGAGGAACTGATCCCATTAGTTGTAACTCTAGCAAAGGTAACTGACTGCTGTGATTTAGCTTTTCTACAATCACTTTCTGCAAATAAGCTCCCTTCATTGTTGGCCACGTCTACAAGCACTCTCCTGATTTTTTCTTTTTCTTTAATAGTGATGCCATAGTTCTATTTAGATCAGACACATTGATCCACTCATTGTATTCTTTGACTCGTACATTCGGAAAGCCAATTAAACATGTACGAAATGGATCTCCTGGTGTAGCTAAAGACAAACAGAATTCCTTTTGCCCAGTCTGATTGGCCCATGTTATCCACATATTTTGTCAAGGATCTATCTGATAGATGTATCCCTCTATCTTTGGAAGTGCCAATAAGAGTGATAGTATTGCTGCCAAGACCATGCTTGTTTGACCTCTTTCCATTGGCAACTTATGACATGCCATGATTTAGAAATCAAAACATTTGCTCCACAACAGCTGTTAATGATTCTACATTAATTAACAATCTCTTATCTAACACAATAACTTAAAAATTCTGAAAACTACTTATCTAATGTTAGTTCAAGTTACACTTCAGTATTACAACAAAAACACAACAAATGTTCTGTGCCCTTGTTCCTTTGAACAACACTCCAATACTTATTGGAACATATATCACAATAAGCACATATCCAGGGCCTGCAAAAATATTAATGAACTAAACAAGCAGTGTGTAATCGTTGCTGTAAACCCTCTGGTTCACGCAGTCCAAGCTATTGTAAAATATCATAAACACTCTGTTGCTGTGTTGTTGCCAACCACGGTGCAAGGATTCATAGACGGTACTCCTGCCAACGTGCTGCCTCCGGGTCCATCGACTTCCTTGTCCTGTCCAGCTTTGTCGCTTGCC
>NW_009716380.1:0-9623 GCF_000703405.1 Apaloderma vittatum
CCAACCCCAACATCCTGTGATTCTATGAAAATACCCTGCAGTTACCTCACTCCTTGTAGCAACACCTGAAAGAGATGCCTGGGGCAACACGAGAAGGGCTGCCAAAAATTGCCCCCCATCGCTCCCAGGTGGGGCAGGAGTACTGGGCAGGCTGTGTCAGCTCCCATGGGAACAAATAGTTTTAATAAATGTCGTTTTTATGTTTGTAGTGTAGCAGAGCTGCTGTTCTGATGGACAAGGATAAATATTAGGAGAATTTTAAGGGTTTGCCTTGGTACATAGGCTTTAATAAACTCTGTGCATTTAGGCAGGATACTCAGCTCTAGCCTTGGAGATGTCTAAAGAGCTATTTGGAATTTCCCAACCAAAATAGTGCTCTCTAGGATTAAATAAACTGGTCACTCTTGAACCAAACCTTGTTTTCCCAGAGATGCCCAGCTCACGCTTCAAGCAGGCATAGAGACAGGCTGCAAGGAGGAGAATAGGGGTATAGGAAGGACAATTATCATTTTAGCTAGAGGTGAGACAAGACACTGTTTGGGTGGCTTTAATCGCCTGCTCTGACTTATTTCCCTGAAACCTCCTATTAACCTCCTATTAACATCTTTGCTCTGAAGTACGCTAGAGGTCCCTGTGCCAGGCACAGATCTCTTCTGAGACATCTCGTTCTGTAGTACTTGTGCCCACCTCTATCCTCTTTGGCTTTAATCTCCTGCTCTGACAGACTTATTTCCCTGAACCTCCTATTAACATCTTTGCTCTGAAGTACGCTAGAGGTCCCTGTGCCAGGCACAGATCTCTTCTGAGACATCTCGTTCTGTAGTACTTGTGCCCACCTCTATCCTCTTTGGAAACTCCTGGTTTCACGGAGCTGCTGGCTGCGCAGGGATTGTGTTTTGCTCCTCTCTGCTTTGATATCTAAATCCCTGAGAGAAGGCAGCACAGCCAGGAGAGGGAGAGGCTGAAACAAACATCTTTTGTGTAGCAATAAAACTAAAAACGAGAAAGAGTCTGAGAGCAGCTTGACAGCTGCAATGACTCACAAAATAGATTTTTTCTTCCTATTTATTTTTCTTTCTCTAATATATTCCCAGCGCAGGCTATTGTTACTCAATAGTTAGACTCATTAAATGGAGCCATTGCCCATTTTCAATTCTCTGGGCTGTCTTGCCCAAGCGAAATAACACACGGCTGATTTTGCCCCCTCTGTGCAGCAGAAGGCAAACACCCAAGCCAGTATACTCCACCAGCCTGTTAGGTTTGTACCCCTGCACATTTTTGGTGTGCTGGATAACGGGTCAGACAGCTGACAACTGGTACCTGCTTTGTAGCCGAGAGCTCACAGGTTGTTATTGCATCATCACCCTCCGTCCATGTCGTGGTGCTTTTCCTGCAGGAGATGCACACAGAGGTAAAAGCAGTTGGTGTTTGTGAGTTATTTTCTGTGAGTCTGCCTGAGCTGTCCTGCAGCTCAGATTAAGTCAGGCTGCCTGATGAAAATCAGCACTGCTGGCCCTGAGCTCAATTAACCCACTCTAGGCCACAGTTTCTTTGTTGTAGAGGTATCATCCCTGCTCTGTTTGAAATTGGGGGAAAAAATTACAAAATAAATTTAAACAGAACTGCTCTGCAACACTTGTCTTGGCATTGGAACTAGATGATCTTTAAGGTCCCTCCCAACCTTGACAATTCCATGATTCTATAGTCTTTACATTTCCAGAAACATTCAGGTAGAGAAAATTTTCTGTCTTTTGTCCTCATCCCTTCAGAAATAGAAGTTTTTATACTATTTCTTCTGTTCCTAAGAAAGAAACACAGGGTCATCTATATTCTTGGTGAAGGGATATGGTCATAGATATTTAATAGAAAAAAAACAAAGTTCACCGTGCTACTCACAATTTCTTTTTTTTGCTTTCTTTTAAAAAACTAGTAGCCCGTGGATTATATGAGGTGGCCCAAAGTTAAGCTCTGACAGTGTTTTAGTGACTACACTTGAGGTGAACATATTGGGACTGGATGGTCTTGACCAACGTAAAATAAGAAGTCATTTACTACATTGCAAATCTGTTGCACAGAGAAGTTGTCAGTGCTCTCAGAAATGTTTTATACCATTTTCTAAATACTATAAAACCAATGATGAAGGTAATTTAACCTAAAATGTTAATAGATTCTATGTAAATCTATGTCATTCTAGCAATATTCATTTTATTATACAGATTAAACTTGCAACAAATTGGTTGCTTTGTACATAATCCTCAGCATCACTTGGTTTTCCCAAAGGGACTTTAGTTATCCGCATACATTAGCAACTGTGTGTCGAAGACACTTAAAGAAAATACTTTCTGCAATTTTTGGTGCAGCTTTATATATTTTTGAGCAGTCCAAAGTGGCTTTTCTTTTCAGCTCGAGTCCTCCTGATTTTCACCATCAGTAATCCATGCTCCAGGTTTTACTTCGCCGAGTGAACAAAGAAGACTATTCTGGTCTTACTGGTCGGACACTGGCCCTCACTTGCCCTTCTGTGTTTAAACAGGCACGACTGTCTCTTGATGGAGCTCAGTCCTAAGTGCAGAAAGGAGTCTGAATTTAAAGTAGAAAACAGGTTATCAATCTGCATCAGCCCTGGATCATGCACGAGGTGCCCCAGACAGAGGTACCAGATGTTGCCTGCTGTGCTCCCCACGCCCAGAGCCTGTCCAGCCACACCACATCTCTGCAGTATTATGGGGTAGGAGGTTCGACATGGAGAGAGCAACTAGCTTTGTGCCATGGAAGAGCCTGGTGCAGTTCCCAGCTTTGCTCACATCTTCTTATAAGAACAAGACAAAATCCATCTGAAGGTAAAGGAACCTCATCTGAGAGCTTCCTCCTCTGCTTCCCACACCCTGTCTAGGCTCGTCACAGCCTGAATCTATCACGTTGTGAAGGTTAATGGAGGTTATGGAATGTAATGTACCCACAATTTCTCCTAAAATTGCAAAACAGTGGGAAGAATTGCAAGTCTGAAACCTTGTCTGCACATCCTCTGCTGCTGAAGGGTGATGGGAAGGAGCCACCTGCATTTTTCTGCAGTATTACTCTTTGGCTGTCCATGAGTGATGTCAGTTCTGCTCCCCAATACATCTTGCATATAGAATTACTTTCAGCTGCCTTACATAAGTTTTTCTAAATCTGATTATTACAGAACAAAGACCATCAGAAGAACCAGCTAAGGGTCAATTTTTTAACTCACAATTTATCTCTGACATTTGGAAGATGCTTTACCCTTGTTAGAGTCAGTCATTGCTCTTACTTTCACTTAGCATAAAAGGCAATTCTTAAAAGCATTCATTTTGATTCCCCAAATTGAAAATGTGGAACCTGCCATGCTTCTTACAGTGCAGATAACACAAAAGTATAAAAATTGCCCTGTGATCCTTGAATCATTTTCTCTAGGATCATTTTCTTCCGATTGGTGTCTCCTCTAAAAGGTTCACAAGGCTTGGGGAAAAAAAAAAAAGAAACAGAAAGAGCTTATGGTATGCCAAGAAAGCTTCCTAATCACTTATTCCAGCCAATAAAATAATTGATTCACCTTGGCAAGAAGTTCATGCTCTAAATTTGCACCCAAAGTGAGTGATTAAGTGCTGCACTTTCCCCTAGACACACTGACTTCCAGCTTTAGCCAGCACGGCGGGTCCTGTGAGCCAGTTGGTGCCTGTTTCCCTCGCTGATAAATATATATTACAGCGTCGATGGCAGCACTGCCTGAAGAAACGGGAGCCAAGGGCACTGGAGAGGTGATCCAGGCTGTGTCACTAACTGAGAGCTGCTCAGCCCTGGGGTGGGATTTGCAGAGCATGTAAGGGGTTTAGAGGCTTCTCCTGCATTGGGAAGTAACCACAGGTGTCTGAGCAGGTCAATGAGGCTGCAAAGATGCTCAGACCCTGGTTCTTCCATGAGAGGCAGCCCTCTCCTGAGGATCTGCCTTTTTTTTTTGGAGTATGAGCAACCCTTGGCCAATTGCACTTAGCCCAAGAGAAAGTTCGTTGGAGGTTTCCCTAAAAAATGGCTTTTGTAAAATACATCCAGGAGCAGGTTCCTCCTCTGCAACCTCAACCAAGCCTGGAGCATCAGGACTAGGGCTGGCTCCACTCCCTAACTGCTCTGCCTGGAGATGGACAGGGCTGCTCGAGGTTGACAGAGCTGCCACGCTGACTTGCTGCAGCCCAAGGAAGTTCTCTAGCAATGCTAGGAGAGGACATGGCAGTGGCTTCTGCTCCGAAACATCACACTTCTGCTGTGACTGACTGGGCAAAAACCAACTAAAAAGGCACATCTCCCATGTAAGAGCTTGACTTAGCACTGAGAAGAGCACTGAGCTAATTTAAGTCTGGTTTTGTAATATTTTCAAAATACCTCTGTGCATAGTTTCAAGGCACTTGCAAGAGTCAGTGCCGTAATACACACTCAGACAAGGTTTGTTACGGTGGTGGAAATACAGTTTCTTAATTTCCCATTAACAAAATTAAAGCCAGGACTGTATTTCTCTCTGGTCAAGGAGTAAATAATCAGTAGCTACCATGGTTGTTGGCCTCCATTAGCTCTGCTTGTGCTGTTTCAAAGGTACTAATGACAGTCCTTTCCCTCTCGGTGCACCTGTGCTGGTGCTGCAAAATTACTTTATTAGCTCTGGTAAATGATTTCTTCTTAGTAATGAATCTAGAGGTTTAGAAAGAGGAAAGATGAGAAAAGCAGAAAGCAACACAGCCTTACTGTGTGTTGCAATTAGAGAGAGCAGAGACTCACAGCCTCTATGCCGAGGTCACTGGAGTTACAGCCTCTTGCACCAGGTAGCCCCTGGGTCACCAGCAATTAATCCTGTTGGTAAAGATGTTTTGGAGCTTCTTCTAGTGCCTCCTAACGATAACAGGCCAGAAGCTGGTAAAGATTTAGTGCTCATCTCCTTGACGACAAAGAGATGCATGATACACCCAAGGTAAGGGCTTGCATTTTTGGTGATGTGGCATGGCTAACACGGGCAAGAGTGACCCTATTTCTGCAGGTTCGGTCTTCTTATTTCTGGAAATCCTTCTTCCTTCCCTCTCCCTCCCCAGCAGGCAAGATTTAAGGTGCACACTCAGTTCAGAGGGAAAGCAATGCCACAGCCAACCTGCGGCTGGGGAAGTTCCTTGGCTGGTGCCGGGAAAGGGGTGACATAAATCTTCCTCTCCAACCAAACAAGATGAACAATAAGTATCAGGGCTTGAAAGCAGGGTGGGGGGTTCCCCACAGCAAGGTAAAATATTGTTTTCCTGTTACAGCTGCAGCAATTTAATCTGGGCTTCAAGGTAATGAAAGAGCTTCATTCATTTAAGCAGATATTGATTGATTGCTATAATATACTATGTCAACAATTCCTGCAAGGGTACAAGGGATGGCTGCGATAAATCAGATTCCAGTAGACCCAGTTAGAAAAAGTAAAAATTATGTCAATATACTAGATGTTTGTTGTGCCAGAATTGTCCTGGTCTTGTGCCAGAATTGCCCACCATTATTTTTCAGGACTGCTAAATGTTTTGTTAATCAAATCCAGTACTATGCCTTTGCAAGAGAAAGCAACATCTCAGTTTTCCTCCCATACTGTAATCTTTCATGCTTAAAAGCCCTTAGGATCATCTTGTTTTTCCTGCTCATTGCAGAACACAAGAGCTGGAACACAAACTTTTTTTCTTTTGGGAGTAAAATTTCACAGTGTGTTTTAGATGTATTCGGATAATCTGAGATCAGTTCTTGACTCTGCCACAGCTTTTGAGGGTAAATCCTTTGGTTTCACCTTGTGCCTACCTACATTATGGACTTTTTGCATGAAGCCATACATGCAGAAACATCTAATATTCTGTAGTTTCAATCTTCATTGCTTTGAAGAATTACTGCAACACAGTTGGCTATAAATAACAATATCCCGAGGGCTTGGAATGTAAATTTAATAGGAAATGAAATAAATAGCAAATTCAATCTATCTCTGCACTTGTGCCGTGGCACAAAATGTTTTGGAAAAAGGTTGCAGTTTTCCGATATTTTGTGAAATGATTGAAAATAAAGTTAGCAAAAGCAGTATAAGAATTGTCTAATCACTCATTCTTGAGCTTATCAAAGAGTAACTATTTCTTAAAATATAATTATTTTAAACAATACTGTTTAAGAGGAAAGCTTTTATAAATAAGCCTAACTCTTTCAGTTCTATGAACCTGAAATTATTTTCCTAAGTTTTTCAATTGAGGTATCGGCTGTGAAGCTTTGGTTTTGCTTTTTAACACTCGGATGTGTTTATCTTACATTTAAGCTGACACGGCTGTAGGATGGAGCAAGCAAAACTCTCTCAGAGCCTGGTGATTCCTGTTCGGTCCCCATGTGTTGCCTGATCTACTCGAGAGGTGGCATCCCTGGTGGCGGGGAGGCTGGATTAAATGATCTCTAAGGTCCCTTCCAGCCTAGGCCGTTCTATGGTTCTATAAATCTATGAATCAAATTATGTGAGAATCTCAAAGGATGAGATTAGCAACTGGCTTGCCCTCAACATCATAAAAAAACCTTCTTAACAAACACAGATTTCTGCATTTGAAAATAGCTCAGCTTTCTATGACGTAGACTAAGCTGGTATCTTGAAAACTTTAATTCTACTATTATTGCACTAAATTTGTTTGGGTTTTGTTCTCATTCTGCAGTTGAGGAGAAGAGCTAAGAGGAATGTATCAATCAGATGTCAATAGCCAGTTCTGCTGGTTGCTTCTGTGCGAACATGTAAGGAACATAAAATGGGTGTGATTGAAATGCTGCTGGAGCTGCCTTATCCTGGGAAGACCCCACACCAGAAATGGGAATTTTCCACTACAGTTTTCAAAGAGTAAGGATATCAGAAGTCACTGTCTCAAACCAAATATCAGCTTCAAAAAATCCATTAGCACTGTCTCGACCATTTTTCACATGGTATTGGTTATCATGGTCTTGCTAGGCAGATCAGGTAATTGTCCAAAGACAGTACGGGAAATTTCTCTAGGCAAAGATATGTGAACAAGAAAATATCACTGAGAGCAATTAAACTGGAAGCTATCACCGTTACAGAACTTAATATTTGAAGTCGTGAAAGAGCTTTCCTAATGCAGGAGGAGATGAAGTAATTCTTCTCAATATGCTTCTGACCATACTAGGTGTCTTTCAAATGCAAATGGAATCCAGACCTGACATAGCTAGAATATTAAATAAACTTTACCAGGAATTGATGTGCCACTTAAATGTTCAATTTAACAAATGTCCTTTAAGCAAGGTATCTTGCAGTATTCATTTTGCTGGTTTTGAGGGTTTCCCCAAGGTCTCACATGCCCTCCCTTCTTTCCAGGGGAGTTCTCAGTGAGGAAGGATCTCCTTGTATTCCCCTGGTTTTGACAACATGCTACCTGTAGTTACTGTGAACAAAAAATATTTGGCTATATGGTCTTGATAGCATAAATACAAGAGAGAATTATGTTTGCACTATGTCCTGAGCAATCAAATTCCCAGCGATTATGCAAATCAGGAGAAACATGAGGCCACAGTACAGAATGATCTGTTCTTCAACTGAAAAAAAAAATGTAAATGGAAAAACCACTTTTGCAACAAAAAGAAATTTGTAGTTTTTGTGTGGGAGTGGATTACATGCATTATTAATCTGCCTCCCTATGAGAGACCAAAGAAAGAAATTTCAGTCGGTAGATGAGGCCCCTCAAACATCAATATTTGTTTGACTGCCAAGGAAGAGCAAATAACAGCAGCCAAAGGGAATGCATTTCTTGAATTACAGCACTTTTCATTAGCTAATCCCCCGGAGGATACCCCTGGATGTGCAGAAATGCTGTGATCACAGGAGAGCAGTGAGCAAGGCAGAGAATAGCCTTTCTGAACGCAATAAAATGCTGAGTCCTGGATAACCAAAGAGATGACACACCTTTGTTCCCTTTCAGATCTAGAGGGCTGTTTCCAAATCAGAGATGAGAAAAAAAATGTGCTAAAACTTTTCCCTTGAATCATAATGGATTCATCCCTGCAATGTATTATTTACAAAAACGAATGCTGGTTTTGTCACCTACTGTCTGCCACTGCCATGCTCATTTTTCTTTCAGTGGAGTTGTATGTGATTCACTGCAGGCTTGCTCTTATCTGCTAAAGAGGTAAAAAAGTATTTCAGATTGAAATGGAACACGATGCTGAACATGTTAAACATGTCAATGGACATGATGCTAAAATGTTAGGAGGATATAATTATTGTTAATCCAGCTCCTGGTAGTATTCCCTCGTCCCTAACCACTCTTATTTGGCAGAAGTGAGGCTTAAGGAGGAATCTGAAAAAGGAAAATGCAGAGTAATCTGGGAAAGCAAAAGGCAGAGTCTTTCCTAATCCTGCTGTGGGATCCTTGAGTCCTAGAAAAGGGGTGACGTGAGGCAACAATCTGAGCGGAGAAGCAGAGAGAAGGGGAGTGAATGCGGATGGGAAAGAATTTTGCAGTGAACATGAGAGAGGGACGTGAGAAGTCCAGGCCTCATCAAATCAATTTATATGTCAAGACACTACAAGACTCAGAGTGTCCCTTTCTTTACATTTCCCGTGTTTCTCTGGTTTTGGAAGTGTGCAAATTTGCACATTAGTGATTCAGGACTTGTTCAAATACAATGTGCATATTTTTCTCTGATACCGGTCATATTGTCCATGCATATTTAAATTAAATTGGTGCTTTGCAACTAATTAATTGCTCCAGAATAAAGAAACATGGTTATCCCCCCCGTCACTTACTAGGTTATTTTGCTGGCTCATTTTCAGGGATTATTTATAATATTCTTTGGGATCAATCCTCTTTGTGGCTTTGTTTAAAATAACATTTATCTGGTCAATTGATTTATGTTTCCAAGAGTAATCTTGCACTTCAACACAGCAGTTTTGTGCTTGTACTTTTCTGTTGGTGCTATTAAATAAT
The DNA here is from genome assembly GCF_000703405.1 of Apaloderma vittatum. NCBI lineage: Eukaryota > Metazoa > Chordata > Aves > Trogoniformes > Trogonidae > Apaloderma > Apaloderma vittatum. The sequence continues at coordinate 8,988 of NW_009716380.1, forward strand.
CATTATAAAGTCTCAAAGGATAAGCAAGTATTATACTGCAAATTGTAAATTCAGAACGTGTGCTGTTACAGACAAGGAAACAAATTTCTGAAAAAACAGATACGAACATCACCATTTTTTCTAAATGCAAATTATTCCTTAACCAAAGTAGAAACTAATTGGAGTGAGTGTTAACAATTCAGAGCATGATCATAAATATTCACAGCTATTGAATGTAAATGGAATATTGGATACCTGAATCACTTGCCTGGGCAAGAAAAACAGAGCGAGCTGATTTAAATACCAGTTACTCCTCAGATCATACTGGTGCAAAGCCATGGCTGGTAAAGCTTGGACGTGTCCCATCTGACTTTCTGGTCACCTTCTCATCCTGGCAGGATATCAAGTTGTTTAAACAGGTGCAAATCTTGTGCTGTGAAGCTGGCAAAATACGTCATTTTAAAATGCGAGTGTTCCGTTCCACACCACTGCTGATTTTTTGCCATTTCTTATTCTAATTGGTTGAAAATGAGAGAGGGAGGCCATACTAGGTATTTGTTGGTGTTTATTGTATAAGCGTACCCCCAGTTGTCTGAAATGTCCATTAGACAACACGGGAAAGGGATGATAAGAAATTCCTTGCTGTACTCGAGGCAC
>NW_009716380.1:9642-10014 GCF_000703405.1 Apaloderma vittatum
TGGCATCTTTGGACAGTGGGAGCTTTATTAAGCACGGAGACAGGGAGCAAAGAACCTGTCGCTTCCCTGCTTGAGGTGTATGTGCCAAGAACTGTGTTCCACAGACACTGATTCGCAATTGCGTTTTCAAAGCTTTCAGACCCTTGTTTTAATAAGTTAGATCAGTTACTTTACGCACAGGAGTTCTTTTTCCCTTCTGAAAATGATGACGCGCATTTTCAGGACAGGAATTTCCTAAGTCAGGATAAAATGAATGGCATAGACATGAGAAATCTCCTACCCTATATAGCACATATTGATTTTTCTCTTGTTACTATCTTTTGAATTACTGTGTATCAGTATTCTGGTTTTTTGAGGAAAAACAAGTTCCCT
>NW_009716380.1:10045-18199 GCF_000703405.1 Apaloderma vittatum
GGATGAAAGTCAGGTTGTTTTCCTAGAGAATGTACAAAGAAAAAAAACAACAACCAAGAACTATTTGAATTGTTTCTTGCTTTACTAATGAAGACAGGAACCTCCAGGATGACTTTAGTTGTGAGTACACGTGCACACCCATGTTAAGACACAAATCAGGGGATTTACCTGAGGGGCTCTCAGCCAGGAGAAAACGTGGTAATTCAACTGCTTCCACTCATCTAGACATAATCTTCATGATGCAAGCCATTGCTGGGCATCTACAGTAGATTTCTGAACATGAAACAAAATAAAAAAGAACAAGAAAAACAAATCTAAACAAGTTTTATATCAAACATTGTTTGCACCTGCCTGGGTAGGTACAATTAACTTATGTAGGGGGCGGAATATGTCAGGGAATGGCATTTTTGAACAGTATACAAGAGGTGAATTCATCCTATTTTAAAGATATTTGAAGTTATTGATTTTTTTTTTCTGGGAAGACTTTATTGATTTATTACATTGTGACTCTTTATTTCATTGTATGTCTCTTCTTCAAAGCCAGTCATTTCAGAACATTTTAGTAAAAGCAACACTGACTAAGATAGCATTAAGCCTATTCATTCTAAAACACTATTTTTATTTGTTTTACAAGTTTCTGGAGTGATCAGATAGGAGGACAAAACCTGTCGTGTTTCATTGTTGGCTTTTTTCTTTCAGCCATCAGCTAAAAACTTTTCTACTTTCTGGGATGACTAAATAGGCTTTTTTCTATCCACGAATTCCACCAATTTTTAATAACTTACACTGCAAAACCAAAAACCAAACCAAATCAAAAACAACAACGTCCCCCTCAAGATTTAAAGCTGGAATTTGGCTTGTAAGTGCATTATGTGGAAGAGGTGGAGAAAAGAGCAGCTGTGCAAAAAGCTTGAGAAATGCTCCCAGCCAGCATCAATGAGCTGGAATCCCAAAAAGGAGCTCCAGCCTTTCTGCAGCAGGAAGGAAGAGGGGCTGCATGCTGCCCTCCTCAACTTTCTGGAAAACATATTTAAAGCTCAACTTTCTCATTCTCCCTCTCATATTCCAGTGCCTCCCTTTTGCCATCACGTAGATGTGTATCCAGGCAAATGGTAAGTCTTGATTGTCTCCATTTGCCCATTAATTTCTAATTGTATAGTGTTAGTTTCCAATTCTGCCACATAAGAAGAAGCCCAAATAAATAAAATTGTACCCACCTGCATATCTGCCAGGAAGACACATCCTTGTGGCTTCTTTATATCATGCTAGATGTTAGTCCTGGCATGGCCAGGACACTGGGCATCCTGTCACAACACTCAGGGACCCTCTGTCCAAGAGGACAGGCGGGACTGTAGCAGATCTGTCCATTCCTCTGCTCCCTGAATCGTTGGCCAAAACCCATGGAAATGCCAAAGCTCACTCTTCACCCCAGATAATGAGATGGGAAATGAGGAGAAACAGACTTTTCCTGCGGGACTAGATGGCAGTTTGGGGAATTGTGTAACTCACTGTGGGAATTAGCCCAATCTGGGAAAGTCCTGGTTGAAAGGATTCGGAATCTGCCTTGAAGCCAAACCAGAGTGTGAAATACCTAAAAGGCTCTCTGCTTCCATACATAATAATTGATCAATTGAACTAGAGTGATTTAGTGGAAATTAGCAGTAATTTTTCCTGCACTTTGAAGTTAGTCTCATCCTCCTCAGCACTTTTTCCCCGAGGTTTAAGCATGTTTCATCTGTATTCCTGGCCAGATCTTTGATATTATGCATTTCTCTCCAGAGAGCACGGAGTAGTGGATGTTCCCTGGTTCAAGCCCCCACATTTGCAGATGTCTGTGCCATTATAACAGACTCATTTATGTCCTTTTTTTTTTTTTTTTGTGCCAGCTCTCGCTCAAAAACAATTCAAACATCTCCATCTTGGCCAGCTCAGTTCTGCACCTGCACATGGGTGCTAGCTAACATCAATACCAATTTCTGTCCCTCATTAATTTTACTGAATGATGTGGGAATGTTACATCTCCAACAGCATCACATTCTATATTTTCCCAAGAGATTATTTTAAGAAAGCTATTTACCTACTTTTGCTGGCAACAGCTGCAAATCATTCATTCACAATGTTTTTTTTAAAGTGTCTTCTATCCCATCTTACCTGTGACCACAGCTCTGATCCCCCAAAGCACGGTAAGACTGTCCCTGCATGTAGACAAACATGACAACACCTTTAGTTTGTACCTTTTTTTTGCATGAAACCATCTGTCCCCCACTGGACACACACACCTGGCTGCAACTAACAGAAGGCAATTTTCATAAATCACAGCGGTGCCTACCTTCCCCTTCAGAACTTCTTTGCTGTATTTTCCCAGGAGCTCACCTCACATTTTGCCTGCTCCAACATCAGTCCGAGTGACTTCAGCAGCGGTGAGTCATATTCCGTACCAAATCGCATGAAATTATTGCATCGTGACTCAGAGATGAAAGGGAGTCACTTGAATTTCAGTGGGGTACTGATTTTTCAGGCAGCAGTTGAGTTGAAAAAAGCCCGTTATTAGCTTTCCTTCCACTTTATTTAGATCATTAGCATATATGAAAAATCCTGGCTCTAGAATGGATTCGACATTCTGTAAGTGTTAGTCTAGGTGTAAACATACTCTGTTGAGGTAATCCATGTTGTTATACTAAAATCTAGTCTTAGGATAATTGTGTTTGCAGTGAGTTAGATCAAAAATCTGCCCTGCTGTGTGACTTTGTGTTACCATGCTGCATTTTTGGCAGTGCAGCTGCAGTGACACGCAGCACCTCTGTTCATGGGGTGCTCACAAATATGACCTCAACAAACACAACCTTTTCAAATCCACCTTTAATATGCTAAACACGATTCATCTCCTGATCTATATACGCCTTTCCTGGGTAGAACAAAGCTTTGGGGAGTAAGGAGTTTGACAATAGGTACCAGGCTGAGCTCTTTGCACAGGTTACAAAGATGGCACAGTAAAGACACAGGCTCATCTCTTCAGCATCCATTCCTGGTTTCTGTGATTTGTAAGATGAACCTGCTGCCATATTTCAAAGATTGTGTGTGAAGTGCAATCGCAAAGTTGCTTAATTTAACCATGACTTCATCTTCTGTCGCTTACTCAGGGTCCTCTGCGCCTGGGGCACACTTTTTCAAGAGGAGAAACCACCAGTGAGTTTCGAGACAAAAATGACATATTGAGGCATCTTAAATATTATTAATCATTCGGAAGGTATGAAAAGTTGGATGTGGAAAATGTGACTTTAGATGTGCTCCTCTCGCTGTGCATGTTCTGTGTCATTAACTGTGTGGTCACATTCTTTTCTTAATGCAGCAGAGCAATTTGGGCTCCCCGAATTACTAGATGTGTGGGGATGTGTTAGTACTTACTGCATGCTCCATCTCTCCTGGATTTATGTTATTCTGGAAATCTATTCATTTTCTGCAGGCCTCCTTGGCCAGGTCCTTCCCATGCAGTTTTGGTTGTGTCCCTGCGTTTGGAGAAACCTGACAGTGGAAAGAGAGATAGGTAAAAGATAGAGAAGGAGAAAATCTCAATCTTTTCTTTGGCCATTTGTTCAGGGATGTGAATGAAGTTGCCTCTAGTTGGAGACCCTGGATTGCACCCAGAGCTCTTTGGGAGTTTGTAGCTCTCTTGATAAGAGCAGCCTCAACCATCTTACCTCGTGGTGTGACGGGAGTGTCACAAGGGCAGGGTGAAACGGAGCTCGCTGAAGACAAACATATTGAAGGAATCAAAAATTTGAACATCATGTCTCCCACTACAAGAAAACAGGCAGGGAAATGTCTCATTCACACAGCTCACAAAAGTCACACAGAGAGAACATCCAGTCTTGAGATCCCGCCTTTGACACCACCTTATCTCAGCGTCACCCTGCTCTACAGAGAAAGGGACACAGCATAGTTTTTAGGTCCCAAACCATAGAGTTCAGCCACACTTTGCTGCCAGCCCTGTGTAAAACCGCTCTGTGATTCCTGCCTGTGCAGATGTGCCAGGGGTTGGGGTTGGGGATCCATGAGGGAGAATGGGCTGAGAGGGATTTGTGTCATGAGTGGGGATTGGCTCTTCCCTGCTTTGATGGTTGTGTTGCTTCTTTGCTATGGCACTGGGTTGCATTGAAATATTGTTTCAGGTGATCAAGGCTAAAGTATGTCCTTTTAATAGAGAGAATGGTCTTAGGAACTCTGAGTTGGGGAAGAACCTGCCAATCCTATTATTAGAAAGCAAGCGGCTTATCTGTAAAGCACCGGCACATACTGGGGACTAAATCCAGGCTTTCAGAGATGTAGTTTGTCAAGGGACAAAAGAGTCTTCTGGGGAAATAAAAAAAAAAACAGATAAGAAAAGAGAAATCCAACAGAATAAACCCAGCAAAGTCACTGTTTTCCTATCAGTCCCTGCAGGTTGGATCAAGCAGGCTTTGTGCCAAGGTCCCCTCCTGCTCTCCTGTCCCATCTCCATCACTGCACCCTCAGCTCAGACCAGACCCTCTCCAACTCCGACTGTGCAACCCTCTCGAGCTTGCTCCCTTCACTCTTTCTGTTCTAGGCAGGTTTCCCATGCTGTGGTGTGTTGAATCCTCTTCAGCACAAATAATTAATGAGAGCACCACTTCTACTTTAGCCTCTTACTGCGTTGCTACTGGATTCAAATGGGAACAATAAAAGATGCAGAGCAGGCACTGATTTGCTAGCAGTGATGGAAGGTGTGGAAACATTAGAAGTGATCGAGAAACTAGTTTAATTATATGAAAATACATCCACTGTAGGTGGCTTCGGTTTTGTTTTTTCACAGTAATATTTAACAATAATGGCACATCAACATTCTCAATAGTAATTATATCTTTGTAACTGTAAACAACTGCCAAAATCTTCTATGTGATGGAAACAGCAGAGAAAAACTGTATTAATAAATATTTTTTAAAAGGATGTCTGCTCCTAGGAGTGTTGTATTAAGCGCATCACACTCGATATGGTCCCTTCCAGCCTAGGCCATTCTATGATTCTATGATACAAATAGTGTTGACCATGCAAACAGTAATAAAAGCAATATCAATGCAATTGCTAATAGATGGTTGTCATTTTATTCTGTTGGCTATCCTCACTTGGATTCTGAAACTCCTTATGCTTTATCCTACTCTCCTGAGTGTCCACCTTTGGACGCTTACAGGATGAAATATCTGAATCTTTACCAACTTTATTACCCCTTTTTTCAAAATAGTAATTGCACTGTAATTCATAAACGTTTTATTAGGAGCAGTACTACACCTCACCCGTCAGCCTGACCCTATTGAGCAGGTTTTGTGTATCTTCCCTTTGGCAGCCTTTGGTTGCATGCTTTGTAAAATTGATTTTATTAGCTATGTTTTACTGAAAGTCCTCGCTGAAAATTGGCTAATCAGAGAAATTTTTCCATAAGACTCAGAAATATAAATAGCCCCGTCCTGCCGTGGCAGGCTGGATATAAGAAGCTACTTCAGGCAAGCAGAAGTCAGGGCAGCCAGTGGTTTCTTTGATTGAATCCTCTCCAGCTCCTCCACCTGACATCTGCTATGCAAGCTTTGTACACAGTGCTTGAAATACGTCATCCGTGGTTCTTGTCCATACACCAGGGAAACCAGAAGGGAATAAGCAAACTTTTGACTTCTATGGTGTGATAAAACTGCTACAGGAAAAGCATCACGTTGCCTCTCGCCTCCAGGGGAGAGCGATGGACATCGGAACCATGGGCATCAGTAACCGACCTACGTGTCAAAGGCTGTAAATCCTCAGCACATAAAATCCTTCAGGGCAAACCTCGCAGGCTTGGAGGAGCCTGGAGGATCACCGCAAGGCTCAGCTACCTTCTGGAAGATAACCCTGCCAGGCTTTCACTGAGTCCCAGATTTAATTCCTTCCCTTTTTTTGATGTTTCATCTAGTAGTTGTCCTCAGAAGCAATATCAAAGGAAAATGGAAAAGGTCGTGTTTCAAAAGATCTCATTTCTGGTCTACATTTACCAGGATATTCTCTCTGTGAGAATATTTTCCCACTGCTTTCCTTTCCTCTTTATATAAATGTGTTCACCACTGTAATATTTTGTGGTAATTTCAAGAAACCTGGCTAGCTTCTGTAATGTCCTTGCTTTCACCTCCTCAGGGAGAGAACTGTGTATATTGGAGCCCTTTGCCTGAGATGTTTTTGTGATATTATATCATAAAAGTGAAATTTGTATGTCTATGGAATTCTGTTAAATACCAAGTTCAAAAAAATGCACCTTGCTCATAAGAAATGAGGGGGGGGAGGGGGGGATGAGATTCAAGAGAAGGTGAGATCGGGAGAGGATGGGTGAGAAAGTAGAGTATCAAATTTTGACTCAAATATTAAATTATAATTTTTAATATTCAACCCCCTGAATTACACGAATGTTTTCTCTGGGATCAACTAACAATGCTTTCAGTAATTAGTCGTAATTTACTTTCTAAAGTCATTGATCATGAAGATTTGCAGCTGATAGTGAGGCGATAAAAACCATAATGTGTATTTTCAACGTGCACCATTTCACAGTCAAGTTGTGGTTTAGAGCACTAAAAACCTACATATGATACATTTTTTTACTAAATTGCCTAGAGAAACACCACCTCAGAAACATGATTTATGTTTTGCGTGGAACATTACTGTAGGAGGATAGGAAACACAAACAATGTAGAAATGTGCAAACACAGAGACTTACGGAAAGAACGACATCTCGACAGGCTGTCAGCACTGACGCAGCCGGCTGCCAGCTGAGGTAAGGACACAGGAACCACAGGAGCTGTTGAGTTTTAATTCCCTCTGTTGTGCACTTATTCTCACATCTCAAGCCATGATTTCTTGGGCTACACCCTGACATGGGGTGATTCGGAGGAGTTTTTCTAACAAAAAATGCTTAAGCGCAGGTCGTTCTGGAAAAGGGGTTGTACCGTACAAGCATCTTCTTGCACAACGAAAGTGATACTGGAAGAAAAAAGTAAAAATTTATTCGGGCTTTACATAGCTTTGCTGTTAATCAGGAGCAAACCATTTAGACATCCTTTCTGAGGTGCTTTTTGTGTTTCTCCAGTTGTAATTATTGGGTTTTTTTCTTATCTTGAGCTGTACTGTATAGAGGGGAAAAGTGCAACTAGAGGCTATGGGCTGGAGAGGTCCTCTTGTTGCCGAGAACTGGTTCTGCCAAGGAAGCCTATTGTGTAAAAGGATTGCACGTGGGAAGGACCCACAGGCTGGCTACACGCACCATTTTGCTGCCACCCATCACTCTTCCTAAGAAGAATCTCTCTGTTGGCTAGAGTCTGCTGCAAATTTCCAGCCTAACTTTACCAATTAGCAGTGTATTCTTATTAATGAAAAACTTTCATAAGGTAGATAAATAGATTCTCCATAGCTTCAAAGTCAAATATCTCTGCATCTGGATTGGAAGTCCCAGATTCCTGAAGCTGTTTTGTTGCCTTGAATGAGAGACAGAGACCTGGTATTCTGAAAATGACCAAGGAACTGAACCCTCCTGCAAGTTTTGAATTCCTCTACTTACTGTTTCCGAAACCTAAATAGACTTTCAAACCTGGCTCTACTGCTTGGTACCACCCTAGAAAACAGAACATCTTCTGAACTGGTGGGCGCGAAGTTTCGTCTGCATCCCAGAGGAGCACAGGATGTTGAAGCGCTTTAAACCTGCTTGGTGCAGAGCTAAATGCTCACATTTTGTGTCTGCAGGATCAAGTTTACAAGCTGTGACGCTTAAGAAGACAGGATGGTAAGTTGGACAAGTATGAAAAGTATTGGCTGCACAAGGTACAAAAGCTTATCATGGACTGAGAAGAAACTCAGCTACTCAGTCATCCTAGGTCTCAGTCATCATCTGCGTATTTGTGGAGCCTTTGCCTAACATTTAAATGGCCAAGTATTGTTTAAAACTTCAGTGCTGTGCCAGTAAAATAGTGACATCAATATGAGGGGGTTTGAGTTGCTACTGAGAAAGGTGAGAAATCATCAAAATGGGGAGGTAGTTAGCTCTTATAAAAAAAACAATTAAAAAAGGAGAAGGAAAAAGAAGCTTCAGGACGTCAGATAACTTTCTAATTTTTCAACTGATGGAAAGAG
>NW_009716380.1:18230-29849 GCF_000703405.1 Apaloderma vittatum
ACTTACCACTTCAGTTTAATGACTGCCAGGTGTACTTAACTCAGTGCACGGTGACCTGCTGTGTTGCACTGGAGATGACTAAACAGCCAACACACCCTTTAGCTCTCTGCAATTTAAGTACATTTGTGCAAGACCTCGTTGGGCACGCGCAGGCAGTTTTGGAGCGTGGATTCATCCCTGAGGATGAATTCTCCACTAGCCCTTACCTCCCAGTATTTAATGACCGGTTAACACGTGGGTAGATCCTTGCACGGTTTGCACGGGGTGATGTAGCCTGACAGCATCAGATGGGAATTGGGTTGTTCTTGCACCGTAAGAGAGACGGGAGGAGGAGGAGGGAGCTGTGGCTGGAATTATAAGCCCAAACGGGCTCATCTCCTTTAACAGCGTCTGACACAGAGAGAGACTTGGCTGCAAGGGCAAAACAACAATTTATTTGAGCTTCACTCGCAGGACTGATACGTCACCACTGCATGTTGTGTGGATACAATGGGAGAATGCACTAGTGCAATTTGGAGAGCAATATACACAATATACTCTTACAAAACTAAGTGATTCATGTACTAATGTACAAACCTACAAGTGTGCTAGATATTAATACCTTCATCACCGTCTTAAGGCATTCTAAATACCACATGTGTGTTTCCTAATCACTTACCCTCTCTCAGGTAAGAGTTCTCAAACTCAAGGAAAAATATTCCTGTTTGAAATCTCGAATAAAGGGGGAAGGATCTCCTCCAGCCCAGCTGTATTGTTGGAAAAACTCAAAATCTACCCCAAAATCTTACAGTTTTTACCCTGCAAGGATGGGATGGAGGGACAGAGGTATGTCTGAGGAAACTGGACTATCAAGAATGTTTGTCTTTAGTGATGTGATAGGATCTTCCCTTATTTTTTCACAGGTGCATCCAAGTGATTTTGATAATGTTGTGATGGCTAGCCCACAAATGACACACTAAGCAAAATTAACCTATCTCGAGAAAGGAGACAAAATATTTGTTATCTGGGTTTGGGTTCCGTTCAGGTTTTGGTCCTTTGTCTAACTCAGGGCTGGGTCATTTTTCACCACTCCCCCTCCTCCAGGTCACCACAGAAAGGGTCTGCCAAAGGCAAGACTGAGCTGAATTAACACCTCCCTACATCTCCTCTTTGTTCCATGGGGATTCACTCATCTAAAGGGTAGGGATCCAGTCTGAGCCAGGAACTGGGTAGAGGAAAACAGGTACCAACTCCATAGTGCGAGCAGCAGGACTGACCTCATCTCCCCATGGAGGTGTTGCTCTTCCTTTGCTGCTTAGAGGAGAAGCCCAGATGGCTCTGTCAGGCTTGGCTGTTAAATTTTAGAAAAATCTGGTTATATGAGATGGATATCGTCTTTCTTCGCAGCAATTAAGGCCGAGAAGGGGGTGGTCTTTGCTTGTCCTCTATAGCGGTACCCAGTAGCACAAAGGGTGGCAGGGGAGGACGGGTCCTTGCGGCAGCATTGCTGTCCCTACCAAGCTCAGCAGAGATGGGAAGATTTTCCCAATTTCTTTAAAGGAAAAAACAAGAATCCAGCTCTAGTTACAAACTCCATAATAGGTTTTCAGGAAGTACAAAGTCTGGGAACTAATGAAGATGTGTAGGAGAGCGAGTGACCTTGTGCTGGTTTGGGCCAGGGGGAAAATTACTAATACCAGGAGAGAATCTAATTATAGCCTTTGTTCCAGGCTAACTAGGAAGAGAAAGCACAGAGAATCTTGCAAGGAATTGCAAAATTTCCAAATTAGTCTTGCAAATGACTTGTGAAATTTGACTTTTAAAATGAGATTCGAATAAGCACCTGGACAGCTGTACGGGACCTCCAAACCTATAAAAAGGAGCTCACACCAGGGTTATTGATCTCTCCCTGCTTTAATTTTCTAAGCTACAAACCCAATGATTTAAACATAATGAAATTTCTAGAATTTATTAGTTAAGAGGTCAGTAAATTTCTTTTTCTCCCTGTCAATTATATCCTACCCTATGTTTGGTTTTGTTCACATTCAGTCTGCATAAGCCACATCTGCAATAAATTACTACACTTCAGATTGATTAGTTTAATTTGACTTGTGTTACTAGAGCGGCTAGTCATTGATATCTCAGCATTTGAGACCTGTTCTATTGGATTTCTTTTTTCCTTCTTATCTGTAAAACATCGTCTTCAAAATTTTTTTCAAAATAAATTTTAGAATATGTGAAGACTACGCCACAATAGGTTTTCTTCCTTATATTTACCGTTTTTCCCCACCTTCAGTGCATCAGGAAGCTTAAATAGTGTTTCCTACATTTGCATAAAAGTAATTTGCATTTATTTGTTGATATCATATATTTCAGAGGACCTCTGTGTGATACAAACTTACATTGCATCAGCTGCATTTTGTTGAAATGCCCTAAAATAAAAGGGAAAATTACATGTTCTTCATTTTACTTACAGATTCAATGAAGGTGATTAAACGTTCAATAAGTGTAACGTATGTTAATACACATTTCATGTGCATTAATGCAGAAACTTCTGCCAAATCCTTTTAATCGATTTTAGCCTTTTTTTTCAAGAGGAATTTTAAAATTCATCTGGCAGAAAATTTGTCATTTCCTAAGTCAGAAGTTCTATAACTTATTTTAACTTCTGGTGAAAAACATCCACATAAAATGGACTGAAATGGAAGAAATCAAAATTTAGTAATGGTTAAATATTAAGAAAGCAGAAAGACCCATAGCAAGATGACTTCTTCCCAAGGAACTATCTAAGTCTTGACAGAATATTTTGGAAGACCTGGCTGGCATGAGGGTCACACCATTTCCAGACCTTGATTGCACCACTCAGCTGGGTTTTGAGGCCTCACTATGCTAATATAAAGCAAGAAGGTGCAGAAGATACTGGGTAACTTACAATTTGTAGAATCACAGAATGTCTTAGGTTGGAAGGGACCTCAGAGATCATCTAACACAACACCCTGTCATGGGCAAGGACACCTCTCAACTAGTCCAGGTTACTCAAGGCCAGGCTACTCAAGGTTACTCAAGGGCATCCACAACATCTCTAGGCAATTTATTCCACAGTCGTGCCACCCTTGTGGCAATTAATGCCATCTTGAAAAACACTTTAGCTTGACTTTACCAGAACATCACTGTGTAGCTCTTCCAGAACGGGCAATGGAATTTCCATCACCCCGGAGACTTGTAATGAGTGCGACAAGGTCTGTGTCCCCTACCTGGGAACAGTCCCAGCCCGGTGGCTCCTGGCATGGCCAGGTTCCAGTGCTGCTTTTCCCTGAGTGTCTACTTCTGAGAAATGCCCTGTGGTGACAACAGCGAACGGTGTGAATTTCCGCTTCTCCTGCTACGCACCCTTTCTTTCACCCGGGGAAGAAAAAACCCTTCATCCAGCTTTTCACCTATTACTTTCCCAAAATCATGCCTGCAGCCAGCTACACTATATCCAATACAATATTTACTACTGTCCCTATTTTTCCTTGAGGACCAAGAAAGGACGTTATCCAATGACAGGCACGTTGTAACCACCGCTGCTTGCTCTGCAGTTTTACACGTACATGGGTGAGGGAAAAGCGGGTGCCTTCTCCCCTGATCTTCTCCCCCTAAAAATTGGGTAAACCCCCACAGGCCAGTTTGCAAGCCATGGGGACCGACTCGAAAATAAAGACCTCGAATGTTTGGCTGCGGCTTTTCTTGGATTAAAGCTGTAGCTGTCTGGCTGCCAGGGAGCAGACAGCAATAAGGCAGATGATGCCCTGACTCCCATCTGTTTGCTGCACAAAATTAAATCCCAGCTTTGGCCAGTTAGCACCGAATGGTGAGAAATCCTGTCTGATGGAGTCCTCAGCAGACTCATTTTCTCGCTTGGGAGTGCTGTGCCTGCTTCTTTGAACCAAAAGCATTGAATGGAAGAAAACAAATAGAATTTTGGGGGCCTTAGGACATGTTTGATGGCTCTACAAATTCCTGATAGAGCAACAGCATTGCTTGCTTAAGGGAGTATTTTATACCCATCCCCAACTCGCTGCAAAATATAGTACAAGAGCCTCCAGAGAGATATCAGCTAATAACAAAATTGCTAACTAGAAGCACACAGCAAGAGGAACGGAATTATTTTCTTTCACAAATTGTTTTGCAATATTAAAAATATAGATAATTTTTTTTTTCCAAGGCTCCTTCCTGCCAGCTTCTACACAGGCGTTTGGAAGAGAGTGCAATCCTGTTTTTGCTGCTGGAGCAGGCAGTGACAATGCTGCCTGCAAATAGCACAACCTTCAGGAAAAGGGGGACAGTAGAAGCTGGGAAGGTTCAAAGAGGTTAAAACCAAGGCCCTCTGATGGCGTTTTTACAAGATGACTCTCTGGATGAAGTAATTTGAACTTCTGTTGCTATTATTAAAATGTGAGAACAATTTTTTTCTCCTTCACTTCAAATACCCTTCACTGGATGTGTAAATGCTGGAAACGTCTTCGTGAAATACTTTTTTTGACAGCCTTTTAATTATAATAATTAAAAACTGTTTACACAGTCAGGCAAAAAGGTTCAGCTAGCTCAGCCTATGACTTCCCCTGCCTAAAGGTTTCTGGTGACAGAGCTGGTAATAGTTTTTGACTGGGAAAAACTCTGAGCTCTACAGCAGCAACAGCCACAGCCTGACTGAGCATTTTGTGACCGTGCAAAATTCTGACATTTTATATTGTCGTACCCATGATAGTATAAACGACCTCAAGCTTTGAATAAAATACAGTAGGTCTTGTATCTATTTAAATGATTAAGCAATGAGCTAAGGACAAATCCCCCTGTCATTTCTGTGCCTGGCTGCTGCACCAAGTACACAAAGAAAACACGAAGACATCGGCACGAGATGCATTTTCAGTCCAGGAGCTTTTAGGGAAATTACAGGGTTCTGCAGAATTTCATTCCCCACTAGGATTGACTAGTGTTAAAGTGGAAAAGGAAAGATCTCTCGGACGTTTTTCCCCTCTGTGAATCTGCACGCTATGTTGAGGCAGAATGTTTTACCTAATTGAGAATAATTCCTCTCTAAAACCAAGCCTGCCATTTCCTTTCTGTGGGAAACCAGTTTTCTTCTACCATTAATATGCGCAAAGTAGAGCATCGCTGTGACTTTTTGTGGATAGCTTAAAACACCGACAGGATCTCTCTTGTTCTGACCCATAGAACAGTAATAAGAAAACCATTTCTCCTTGGCAAACCTTTCACCTTTAAAGCCAAAGCAAGAACCTTTCATTCGCCAATAATATGGCATTGCAGGGTTTAGTCTGTTTTGGTAGCACCTGCCTCCTTGGCCAGTTGTTGTTGCATTGAACACAGATTTTCTGTGGGTGCATTTGAGATGTCCGGTTACAACCATTGCAGAATATTTGTAAATTAAAAACCATACTAAATCAACCCCCCAAAAAGGTATCTTAACATTTTGCATTTTCTTGTCTATCTGCTTCAACCTGGTCCGTGTACACTGACCTTTATAAGCCAGAGAAGACAAAAGGTGAACGTTTCCCAAGTGTCTAGAGAGGCTCACCAGCCATTGCAAGATGCAGAGACTGTGGCAACCTAATCAGCATAGCTGAACCACCAAAAAAGATTTTAACCCCCCGTCTCTCCTATCTCTATCCTCCTCACCAGGCACTTGTTTGATGCATTCGGACTTTAACTTGTAACCATTTGAGAATGAACTGGAATCTTTTTAAAATATAACCAAAGAAAACACAGGGAGGGGGAATGAATTGTGTGGTCTATCATTTGCAAGCACTGATCTTTCTCATATGACGGCAAAAACCATTCTAGAAATAGCACCCTGTTCTCTTTTTTATGTGTCTGTAGCTTCGTATGGCAGATATTCTTCCTCTCTTTCTGCTACTGCTTCCTCCTTAAACACAGCTGTGAAAAACGTCCATAAAAGCACTCCATGGTTTACTACTTCTAAACTCTTTCTTACCTTCCACACTCTTACAGACAGCTGTATCGAAAGAAGTCTCTGTAGCAGGAGCTCACACACAGCCTACCTGTCTTCTAAGGCTTTCACCCAGCAGCTCCTCTAGTCCTGAGGATCTGTAGATTTGTTTTTTCGGCTTAAATTTCAAAGCTGTGTTTGATCAAGCCTCTGCCACGGTGAAAGGATGCTCTTCCCCCTCCCACCCCAGCCAACCTACCGCAAGGATGGACAAATCCACTTGAGAGCCATCATACATGGAAACTCCATCTCCCTGACGATTAACACGCTTTTAACATGTACAAGGAATATACTGGGAAAACAAGGAGTGGTCACAAAGATGACATCAGTAACCTTGTGCCTCCTACAGCTGGTCAGGCTCAACCATTAACACTTCTCATCAGCCAAAAGAATCTCTTATTTTCAATTCTGCCTCTGAAGGCAGGATGGAGGTGAGGTAGGTGGTACCCAGCTTTCTATGTCACTGAGTACCAGATGACCCACGGACCACAGCACAGGAACTGTCTGGCTGGGGGATAACATTAAAACTGTGACCTGAGGTTGTTATTCATGCTGAGTGTTGGCATCCTGCTCTCAGCAGCGTGGCTCAGTGATTTACACAAAACATGGTGTGTGGAGTCTGGTCCGAAGCCAACTTTCAAATTTATTGAGGAAAATCAGAGAGTCCTTGAAGATGAAAAGCTTCAGCTTAGTGCAGGATGTTGGTGTGTTCTGTGTGTAGATCTCACTAGTACTTCCGTATAGTTTAGTTTCCTTAGATTTCAATGAAATATAAAGTCTTTTCAGGGGCTGTTGTTCTTCTCATGCTCACCAGTCCTGACCTTCAACACTTGCTCAGAGGCTGTATTTTGGCCCCTCACCCTGGAAAGCCCCTTCCAATAGAGAAAGGCACAGCTCGAGAGGGCTCAGAGACTTCAGCACATCCGTGCTCAGTTGCTGGCAGTGCCAGGTCAGGCATCTGCTGTCTGCAGAAACACCGAGTACACAAACATGGTCCACAGCATCAGCCTCCTCCTGTAAATACACTTCCATGCACTCCCCGCCAACGGAAAAGCTTTTAGCTCTCCAAGTGTCCTCAGCATTGTGCTCACTATCCTGTCCAAGAGTCCTGCAGGAAATAATTTGCAAGGACCAAGGAATATTTTACCCAGCTCCCAGACACCAAAGGGACTCTCCTTCAGACTTTTCAGTGAAACTCTCTCTCAAAAAAATAAAACCTCCAAGCCTGGACTGTTTCCCAAAGGCAAAGCGGGCTAAAAAAAGCTTCTCCATTGGGAAAAATTTGCATTCTGCGTGACAGTTTGCTTAATCTTGATTGATGTGTCTATCAGCTCTGAGTTGCAAAACTAATGGTACTACAGGCAGACAGATAGGAAGAGGGCTTTTATCAAGCCCACAGCTTTGAAGTCAGATGTCAGACCAGCACTTGCTGACAAACACTTTGCTTGATGGAGGAAAGTATCATCATTTTCTCATTTCTGACTGCAGAAAAAAACGCCAAACGACCCAGAAACTCTTTCTCTCTTCATTGTAAAGTCCTCATGAAGCACCAGGGTGTCCCCTAGCTCCAGCAAGCTGTCTCTCCCCCACACTGAAAACCTCTTCCAAGCAAAACAACCCAGTTAAATCAATGAAAGTGTTGCCTGGGTGAGTATCTGGCCTTGTAGATGTTAAGCTGAGTGGAAAGATCCTTAGATGATTGATTTCTCAAACCCCTCAGCATCAGAGTATCCTGTTCCTGAATCCTCTGCTCAGGGCCTGAGCCAAAGGGCAATTATATACAATCTCATCAGCAGTGAATGGGAGGAAATAACTCCCTCCCAGTGCAATTTGTGGTAACGGTGCTCACTCAGATGTGCCTTGCCCACTACTGTTGCACCAAGTGGATGTTTATGATTTTCTGAGGTGTTCCTCAGCAGTGTTATTCTTCAGCAAATACCTTCCCACCTTGTATGAGAGCTCTAACTGGCTCATCCTGAACTTCATTGCATTCCCCCTGGGATGACATAATATTCAACATTTTTCTTTTCTTGTTGTCGTTACCCTGCCCTGCAGAGGTGGAGGATGGCTCACAGATATCCTCTGGCGAATAGAGGCGCCACAGAAACATCAGTTTCCCTCTTTTGCAAAGATAGCCTCAAAAAGGATGATGAAGAGCAAAGTGAACAGGATAGCTGTGAGGAATCACCAACGAGAACATGTTGTGTTGCTGCAAATGCATTGCTTTGCTCCTGTCATGCAGCAAAGGTTGCCTCAGTTCGAGTAGGTCCCCAAAAAGTCTTCATAGCAACAGCCACCTGGGTCCACATGCTGGTGTTGTGCACAATGAAACAGGTACGGACAAAGAGTTCAGAGGGGTAGAGGTTCTTTCAAGCTGTCCCAAATCACTGCACTAACTCTGGCTGGATACACGTTTTCAGCTCTCTCTGAAGGGGCTCCTACTGCCAGAACCACAGAGGATCCCCTGATTTGCTTCCCATCAGTGTTTCTACAGGTGACTGTCAAGGATTTTTTCTACTCCCACTTGCTGCTCCACAGCAGACAAGATGTCAGGGATGCTCTGGACCAATCTGTCCAGGTCAGCCTGAGCACTGCAGAACTGCTGGGAGAGACACTGAGCTCCTCCTGCCCTCTCCCAAGATGATGAAATTTTCTACTCCTGCTGGTATATGACTTTCCACTGCTGGGAGGAACCTGCTTACCCTCCCAAAATACAAGAGAAACTTTTTTCCCCCATCTGGCTCCTAGATATGATCTATTTCCTAGGGGATTATCCTACCTCTGGGTATCATGGGACACTTGCTGGGTAGCACTGGTAGCAATGCCGGGTGTTCATCAGCACAGGGGTAAGGCGCATCTGAACCATTCCTGTCTCCAGAGTTTGTCTCCACAGAGTTTGATACATATTGCTGTTGACACCAAGCTTCCTTCAAAAATTGAAATGGTTTTGAAAGTATTGACAACAAAGAACCTGTACGCTTTACAAAACTCCTCTCTACCTTGACTGTAAGGGGTCATTTGAGGTTATTTTTTGCTAGGATGAGAGGAAGGATTTGCCATTGCCAGGACCTTCTTCTTCAGCAGGGTAGTCCTGCTTCAAACACATGCAGTCAAAGGCATGGGCTGAAACACCAGCTGCCTCTGGCTGCTCCGTGCCACTGTCTCACAAATATCCTCCTCACTCGGACTCTGTCTTTTTGAAGTTATCCACAGTTGTTCCAAGGCAACAACTGCCCTCTCTCATGACATAAAGTCTGAATTAATTATTCAGAGTGGCTCAAGACATTTTAATAATTGAGCATGAAAGCCTCGAGAAAAAGGCTAATGCTGTTGGTACCTTTCCCAGCAGTCAGGCTTGCCAAACATAAAGGTTCTGTGGAGGGAAGATGATCCCTCCTCTACTTGCACAGAAGTTGTCAGAGTAGCTGTGTGTGGGGGGCTGGTAGCCAGCCCACTTCTGCCAAGAGATCCCTGCTGCTACACTCCATCCATGCTGCTACAACCTTCAGGGAAAGAAAACAAAGTCTCCCTATTTCCCATCATCTCCCAAGGGCAGATGTACCCACTCCCTTAACACAAGTGGAAGCTCAGTCACAGTCCTGGTGAAGATCAACATCACAGACACACACTCTGGACCAGGCTTGAAGGCTTGCAGACCTCACTGACTGCCTGGAGCACAGTTTTTATCTGAATACCAATTCACAAGTAGCATTCTGCATTCTGGGTAGTTTCGATAGCTTCCCTCTGTCCTCCTACAGTTTCTTAGGCTTGCATTTCCTACCCTTGAATCTCCTCCCTGCCTACATGTTGCTGTGGAAATAAAGGAGACACCCACCCTCAGACCCACATCTCCATAGGCAGAGAGACTATCTTGCTTGACATTTTGATTCCCATTGCCCAGAGTGTGTTTTGCTTCACCAGCAAGTTATACATTTGGCTGACACAGCAGAGCTGGGATGCCTGTGAGTGCTTTTCAATAAACCCTGTTTTTTTGCAATGTTAGTGCTATTTCAATTGCTAATACATCAGAATGGTTTCCAAAGCATTATCATGAGAGACAGTAAAGCCAGAGAGCTGATATTTATTCTACAGCTGAGCACTATATCCCATATTTTCATCATTGCCATCTGTTTTCCAAGTAGGACATTAAATGGAGTATGTTCTCATTCCTTATTTCCGTATTATACCTAGTCATATTATGCCAAGTCCGTGGTTAGGGATGTCTTTGCTACTACTTTACAAATTTCACATGCTGCAGCTCGTGCAAGTCACTCCTCGTCCTATCATGGGCACCTCTGGGAAGAATCTGGTTCCCTCCCCTGTGTCTTTTCCAAGGAGGCAGCTGAAGAGAGCAGTAAGCTCCCATCACCAACCAGTTCTTGCAACGTCTTGGAATTTCACCATCTCTCCTTACCCTTCGTGTGCTGCAGCCCCTGCTTATCCTGGTGCTCTCTGCTGGACTTGCTCCAGTGTGACAGCATCTCACTGGGGAGCCCTAAACTGGACCCGGTGCTGCAGGTATGGTCTCGTTGAGGGAAGATAAGAGGAAGAATCACCTCCCTGGACATGCTGTGCTGAGGAGCCTTTCTTTAGCAAAACAGATGCTGTGCATATCATAAATGACCTGGGATTGTTATATACGCACTCTAAATTGCCACACTGCAACCTACGGCCAATCTGACTATAAATTAAAGTTTAACTCCACGCATTCTAGGCACTGTCGTTGCTGCTTTAGTGCAAAGTTGTGATTATGTTGTGGTAGAATGCAAAATATTCCAGTTTAATGACAGCGTATTATTATCCTACATTTCTTATCTCTCTGAATCATGGAATAAACAGAATAAGTGATAAGTGAGAATTTGCAGTTGAGCCAATGCTAGTTGCCTTCTTTTCTGACCAACCCTCTTGAGTTGTGAAGGACACACAAGTCCTTGGCAGAAATAGCTGTAAATCAGTTCAATGAGCAGCTGCTGGGTTGCTTTTATCTGTTTGCTTTATCCTTTGGTAATCAATGACAGATTTTTGCTTTGATCTGTTAGTAAGAAACAAAATTGCCTCTTCCCTCAAGTAAAATCACTGCTTCAAATCTCAACTGATTAAAAAATGTGAAAGGTTATAATGTAAACCAAGCTCTGTAATTGAAGAAAGACTTCTCTCTTACTCAGCTCATTCCTGTACCTTAAGGTATGTAATTTAAAAAACATCTGAGCATGGCACAAAGCGATGTATGAATGAAGATAATTTTATTCTGTGATTTGAAGTTGTCTTAATCAAACTGAAGCTGAAGGAAAGTTAGTGAAACTGAAAGTCAGGGAGAAGTTTCCATGTCTGCAGTACACCTGTGTTTGCCAGCTCCCTGTCTTTGCTGAGCTCACTCTCACCTTGGCCAGGATCAGCTGCTGTTCAAAGTCTGGAAAATGAAGAATTCTGCCATTGAAGGTGTTATCCAGTTGTAGAAGAGTTTATTTGACTGGAATGAATGTCTAAAATTAATTTTGAAGTATCTTATTATCTGTATAGCCAAAAATGCTAAAAGGACTTAGAATCCTAGACTGGCTTAGGCTGGAAGGGACCTCAGAGATCATCTGATCCAACCCCCTGCCATGGGCAGGGACGCCCTTACCCAGCCA